>NC_134012.1:89416084-89616882 GCF_047716275.1 Strix uralensis | reverse complement strand
ATTCACCAGAGCTTTCTGACTCTGTCATTGCAGGTGCCGATTCATTCTCCCTGCATGAAACGCTGTGACTCCAGGGCCCCTGCAGTTGCTGTCTACAATAAAAAGATCTTTTCTCTCTTGCGACTGAGTCTGCCACAAGATATTCTGGAGTGGGGAGCTGTTGTTCTGCGATGAATCCTCAGGGAGCGCTGTAGGAGTCTGGGCCGCGCTGGAGGGAAGTTAGTGCAGGCAGAAGAATGCAAGCACGAAGACAAGGCCAGCAAAATAAGGCTGGCAAAAACACACAAGATAGCAGAGAAGTGAGAAACATCTGCGGTCAGCAAAAGCACACAAGTCTGAGCAGAACAGGGTATGAGATAAGGGAGTTTTTGGCAAGTTTGGGGCTTTACGTACTAATTGCAATTAACCAAGGCAAATGCTTGTAGAGGCGCATGAACAGCACGTGCAGACAACCTGTAGCCTACTAGAAGATAGATGAGCACGTGTACGGAACTTAGTAGAATATAAATGTAACAAGGATTGGGAAATAAACGGACGATCTGATCATCATATTGGTGTTGTGTCGTTCCTGTTCCCGCATGGAGAAGTAAGGGCCCCAGCAGAGCGGTTTGGGAGCATCCCTTGTCCCAGCACCCTTCTCAGTGGGTGTCAGGGCTGAGTCGAGTTGCTTTAGAAGGGAAACCCCAGCTCAGAGTCACGCGCGAGGGTGGAGGTTGGAAGGAGCAAGTGACAAGAACAGTGACAAGTTGGTAGCACTCAGAATCTAAACGTAGCCGCCCCCAGCCCCTCTGGCACCTGAGGATAAACTGGGACGCAAGGGGGGTTATTTTCTGCCAAATTACCCTGTAAGGTGACAGGTGTCAATGTTGAGGATACTCCAGGGATGGAGACGTCACCACAGACACCCTGGGGACACCCTGGTCCCCTCCCAGTTGGGGGGCATCAAAGTGGGGAGCACCCCAGGGATGGGGATGGCCCCAAGTGCCAGCTTGGGGTCCTCGAGGTCATGGGGTGTCAACGGGGGGGACACCCCGAGGATGGGGACATCACTAAGAGCCACCTTGGGGTCCCTCAAGATAATGAGGCATCAACGTGGGGGACGTCTCATGGATGGGAATGTCCCCCAACAGCCACCTTGGTGTCCCCATGTCCCCTCCCATGCCCAGGGTGATGATTTGGGCACCTCCAGGAGACCCTGGGGGGTGTGTGGGGGGTGTCCCCATGGCCCCCCGGGGTGTCCCTGTGTCCCCCATCCTGGTCGATGCCATGGATGGACAAGTGGAGGCTGTTGGTGGCTTTCCTTGTCAGCCTGGTGTTGTCTCCTTCCTGAGGGGTGGGGGGGGGGACACACGGGTGACAACAGGCTCCCCAAATCTGAGGGGAGTGGTTGTGGGGGGTCACTGGGACACACCCCCTTCCCAGGTGTCCTCGAGAGTTTGGGGGTGCAGGGATAGGGCTGTGGCATCGGTGGGACCCCCCCACAAAAACCCTGCAGGGGATGGTGGGGACAGCAGGGACACAGTCTGTGGGGCAACTGGGGGGTGTGGGGGGGGTCACAGTGATGGGACCCCCCAAAGCTCCTGCAGGGGAAAGTAGGGATGTGGAGGAGGGGTTTGGGGGTCCAGTGGGGGAACTAGGGTGTAGGAGGAGGGGTGACATCACTGGCACCTCCCCCAGACCCCTGCAGGGGACAGTAGGGATGGAGGGGATCCCAAATGGGGAACTGAGGGTCTCTGGGGGGTTCAGGCGGAGTCCTCTCAATTTTGGGGGGGTCCTGGGGAGGTTTTGGTGGTCCTCAAAAAAACCCCACAATCCAAAAAAAAAAAAAAAAAAAAAAAAAAGTTAATTCTAAACAGTCACTCTCCCCATTTTTTTTCCTTCAAATTTCTTTTAGTTTTTAACTCTCCATATGCTTATGTGAAAGCTGCTTTCAGCTGCTGACATACTACTACTGCACATGGAAGAACTTGCCAACATGTAACAGTTTCTGCTTACAAGACAGAACAGCCACTGCTTTGTTAGTGTAAAAACATACAGGAGGGAACCTCTATCTCCACGGGCTTCTATCACATGTAACACCACAGCTCTCGACTGATTTAAGGGGGCGTGTGCTGCCCTCTACTGGTACGGGAACATTCTTCACTACTCCACAACTATTTTGTTGCAGTAAGATGCAGAAAGAGCAAGTCTGAATGGCTACAGCGCAGTATCAAACGGCAAGAAAACCCCGTTTAGCCTGAAGACAGTAAAGGTCAGCTTGACAATGCCAGCTTCATCTACTCAACGGCACTACTTATTCGGCAACTTGTACAGGATGCAGAATACTTGTAGTGCAATCTTACATACAGGGCCATTTGATCCACACTTCTAGCCCAGAGGTCCTAGCAAAATTTTCACATACCTCTGGCTCTAACCAAGGGCAGTGACTGCGCTGCAGGAGAAGTAATTTCTAAAAGCTTCTGAAGTCAGCCTCTAGTAATAGGACTCAACGCCATTACTCCAGGAAAGATGCTGACAGCATTACTAAGAGAGAGCTCTTCAGACTCCTGCCCAAGTGAATTCTGGGCACAGGAAACATCAGCTACCCCAGTTTTGTCTTCACAAGTTTTTCTTTCATTATTGTTTAAAGAACCATTTCACATTATTCCGCATATGTTCATTAGCATCGTTCCTCCTCTCAAAGTCCTTCACCCATTTAAGATTTCCTTACCAACAAGTCTGATCTTTTAGTTCCGAAGAAAAATTGATCAACGTCAAGAAATTCCTAGGAAAGCCACCGGTTTGCAGTCCAGCTTAACATCTCCCCGTGTACCCACAGGAGATAAACAAAAGAGGAGCTGAAGACAATTTCTCTCCCATAGCTCCTCCCAACTGCTTTGAGGTAACGGTTACAATCAGAACAGGGAGATGCAGAAAATCCAGCAACTAGACCTCTTCAGGTTCTCGCCTCCTCACGGCTGTCAGGAGGTGAAGGCTCTCACTGCAGAGAAGCTTTACTAAAAGAGACACCTGCTCCTCAGCAACTGCTGCCAAATTGTAATTCTCAGCCAACTGTAATCTCTGACCTAGTTGAGCTAGTAACCTACATACGGAACTCCTCTCCCTCCTAACCCCTGGAATCACCCAACCCATCTGGAGAGGGGCAGTGCAGATCCTCCCGATTCCTCTAGACAGCCGGCTTCTCCGTTACAGACATGTAAAGCAGTTACCTGGAAAACAAACGCCTGCGCTCCTTTGGAGTCTTTTTAGATTCCATCCGTTCCAGAGCAGAATCATCTGTAAACTCATCAAGTCTGGACTTTTTCTTTTCCCTGTTAAAAGAAGTTTGACCTTTACTACAATTATAGCTTGACCTTTATATCAAAAAGACACCAAGAAACAACATGGCCAAGATGAGAAAATGCATACTGCTTGCAGATGCAAAGGTGGACGTGCTATTTAAGCAAAACCAGTTTAGAATTCCTACAGGTCTTAGGGAAACTTTCAGGATGACATTCGTCTTGTTTTAGTTTTGCACGTTCACCATCCACACCGAGAAAGTCTATTGGAGAAAACATTCTGTCAGTTTTGCTGATGCCAGATGCACTCGAGTGTAACTGCCGTCCGACAGGCCATCGAAACACAAGCACGAAAAACAGCCCAACTTCACTGAGTCAAACCCCCACTCTTAACTTTAAGTCTCGTTGTGCTCTGTCAAACTCCTGTGTCAGAAATCGCAGCAGGACCAGGGGAGCGACGGTCCTCGGCTCTGGTGAGGCCGCACCTCGAATACCGTGTTCAGTTTTGGGCCCCTCACTACAACACAGACACTGAGGGGCTGGAGTGCGTCCAGACAAGAGCAACGAAGGTGGTGAAGGGTCTAGAGAACAAGTCCTGTGAGGAGCGGCTGAGGGAACTGGGGGTGTTTAGCCTGGAGAAGAGGAGGCTGCGGGGAGACCTCATCACTCTCTACAACTCCCTGAAAGGACGTTGTAGCAAGGTGGGTGTTGGTCTCTTTTCCCAAGTAACAAGCGATAGGAGGAGAAGCAACGGCCTCAAGTGGCACCAGGAGAGGTTTACATCAGCTATTGGGCAACATTTCTCCACTGAAAGGGTTGTCAAGCATTGGAACAGGCTGCCCAAGGAGGTGGTTGAGTCACCATCCACGGGTACATGTGCCTAAGTTGAGAACAAGAAGTGCTCGCCACCATGCTCCTCCTTCATTCACTTTCCTCCACTAAAACACGAGAATCACTGCATAAGGTGAAAGAAAACTTACCTTCTCTTCCCACATACCGCGGATTGACAGGGGGGAAGACTGAGGAAGTCCCGTGGCAGCCACCAGCGCAGCAGGACGGGTAAGAGCCACGAGTGCTGGTGGAGGTGCTGGTGGCTGCTGCTGCTGCCTCTGCTTACAGAGCCTCTGTGCGTAACCAGTTCCATTTTTGAAGTTGTTCACAGCCTAGAGGCAGAAAAACATTTACAAAGAGGTAACATGAACCTTCAGTAGCTCTAGGAACAAAAGCCTCCACAGAGTAAAATTACTTGTGTGTTATACTATCCATCCTAACATAAACCGACACACGGATATATTCAGTTTAGATATCAGGAAGAAATTCCTCCCTGTGAGGGTGGTGAGACACTGGCACAGGTTGCCCAGAGAAGCTGTGGCTGCCCCCTCCCTGGAAGGGTTCAAGGCCAGGTTGGACGGGCCTTTGGGCAACCTGGGCTAGTGGAACGTGTCCCCGCCCGTGGCAGGGGGGTTGGGACTGGATGGGCTTTAAGTTCCCTTCCAAGCCAAACCCTTCTGTGATATATGAACACATCCCACTAAACACTGACATCAAGGACTGGCAACTCAGAGTATCTGGATGTACAGTACTTCAGTGTTAACACTGAATTTGAAACTGAGGCAATCCTGTTAAACACAAGTGTGACCTGCATTTGCCAGCTTGTCTCTCAAGAGTTGTCAGCTTCTGTAACAACGGGTAACGTATTTGCAAAGTAAATTTAGCCTTATTCCATTTAGCCTCGTTGAAGGAGATGTAAAGAATTATTTTCTTCCCTTTCAGCTAATTGACTGACTAGACTTTTCTTACTAACAGTTTATCTAAAAGTCACTGCATTACCTGGCGTAGGCACTTGCTGGCAATTAAAGCACCAGGAGAAACATCTGCCTGATGACACGCTTGGGCATGTATGTTCCTCACATTCCAGTCATGCTGTTCTAATACCTGGGTATAATCAGAATCATCAAAACAGGTTTTAACAAACACGGGAGTAACACTTATATTCGTCACAATACCTGTTTCCACAGTAGGGAGTAACAAGTGCGCTGGTCATGATTTCTTCACAAATGAAACATAAGAGCTCCTCTGGAATAGGATTATCTGAGGAGGAGGAGGAGGAGGAAGAGGACAGCTCCTCGGGTGAAAAGGGAGGCTTTTCGTAAAGTTATCAACATACACGTGTATGATGGCTTCTTAGCATCAATATTTGGACACAGACATGCAAACTGTCCATCAACTGAATCCCAAAGTCTGTGGCTTAATTGCTGGGCAATTCCCCAAGGAAAAAATACCTATCAAAAGCCAACAGTAAGACAGAAATCTCTTTCCATTTCATACGGTAAAAAAATACAGTGACTCCTGAAAAAAGGAATAGATATTAGACAGGGAAAACCTGTACAATTGCAGGCCAAGCAACAAAACGTTTAGTGCTTTGATGACTTTTAAAATTTATTTCATCAGAATAGTTAGACAAACATGGAAACATTTGCAATAGCAACACTTGGGTCAGTTTAAAGTCTTGCTAACGCTGAAGTACAGGTCAGGAAAAACTAAGGATGTGGGGAGGGCACTGTAGGTCTTTTTATTTTCATACACATTTACATACATCTTTATACACATACATACATACACTCCACAACGCCAAACAGCTCTCCTAAGTATGTCTGCCAGTAAACTGAAATAGCAGGCAGCAAGGATCCACGTCCGTACTAAGACAGTCAGGCCCGTAGTAAACTAAGATCACTGCAACCAGTGCCATCTTAAAGAAGGAAAAAAAACCCCAAACCAACCCAAAAACCTGAAGGGAACCATCACTGTGCACGTCATAAGCATGACATGATTTTAACCTGACAACTACCCTGCTCTAAACTTTATGCATCGTTAACTTTTCCATATTTTTAAAGCCTAAGGTTATTATTTTCAATGACCTACTTGCAGCGGCAGCCTAAGGGGCGTTCTGGAGAACAGCACAGCGTCCACAACTTCCACAGCACAGCGCAGCATGATTAAGCACTAGATTTCTAGGGGAAGAAAAACAAAAAAGCACCAGCACTCGTTTACTCAACTGAAAAGCTTATTACCTGCACTTCCAAAGCAACAGGCGACAGGAATACGGAAGGCAAAGCAAACCACACCCATCTGCAATACTTTGTATTCTCCAATGAAGGTTAAAAATCTTTCCTTTCATATTACAAAGGATAAACAGGGTTCGGATGCACAGAAACTGTTTTTAGAGTGACGTCTGCAGACCTCTGAGCCACGAATTAAAACATCTTCCTAAAAGATAACAGTCTCCGAGCACTTCCTCTGGAGGGAGTGGGAAAAAAAAAAAAACCCACAAACAACAAACCAGCAACAAACAAGCCAACCAAGAGAAGGAGGAAGCGAAGCAATACCAAGGTTTTTTTCCAGAGGTAACAAAATCCTGAGAAAACAAGATGTTTGTGCTATTAGCATAAAAATCCCAAAAGAAACAAAATAGTTCACCTTTCCCTTTGAAAAGCTGCCTTTGAGTCAAGATCTGCTCTTTTTCTCCCCCAAGCATGAAACGCCTGTTCAGCTTAAGACTGTTTTCAAAATACTAAGTGAAGTAGAATTAAGTGCACACACTGAAACACGTCGAGAAACTTATTTAAAAAACCCCAATACAATAGTACTACACTGGCTAGAAATCTTTTAAGTGTTCGGATGAAAAGGCGACTTAGTTTTAGGAAATAAAATGTTTGCAGCCAAAACCGACAGATGATGTTCCAGTCAAATGTAGGTTTAAAACTTTGGGGTTTTAATCGATGTATTAAAAATAGCTGGAGAAGGAAACGGGGACAGAAATGAAAAACCATTCAGGGGGTCAACAGTATAGATTGTCACCATGCAATCTCAACACGACAACTGCCCATCATCTATTCAGAACAAGCCAGCCCACAGTAGCACACTCCCTGGCAGAGGAAGGACCCTCTCCCCTCTCACAGGCTCGAGCAAGGAGTGCTCACAGTGTTTCGGGCTAAGGCCCAGCCAGCAGGAGGCAGCTTTTCTGTCAGACAGAGCAAGGCAAAAGGATCTCGTACAGCAACTTCCTTGCAGTCTCTTGCTCCCGAGCCCCTTCTTCAACTCCTCCTTCTTCTTCTGGTGACATGAAGGCAAAGCACGTCCTGGCCCTCTGAGCCCACGCTGCAGCCTGCTTCTCCCTAGAGCAACAGCAGGCACCTGGGATTCCCCTCCAAAGCCATTTACACACAGAAATCAGCTGAGCAGTGTATTGTGGAAGCATAAGCTGCAGTGGACATGACTTCGCATCAGTTATTTTTTTGTCCACCATGACAAAATAAAACCAGCAATTCCTTCCTTTATAGTAATTCTCCTCAATAGTTGCTCCCAATAGCTGTCACGCTTTTACATCACGGGAGAACAGATGCACTCAAAAGAACATTTACCCTAAAACGAGGACTCAGACCTACTCAAGCAGGCATGGGCAGCTCCCAGTTTCATTGAGAGTACACAGCAGCACTTGGTGGCGAAAGCAGAGTCACCGCGAACACCAATGAGAACTTTTAACACCAGCCTTTTTTTAGGGTTTGCTTTGCTTTGGTTTGGTTTTATCCCTCGAACGTGAACTAGGAAAGTCTATCTACCAAGCAAAAGGGAGCTGAACCAAAGGCTGCCGAGCATCCAACAGCTGCATCCACTTTGAAGAGCTTTACCAATTCTCCAGCACTCTACCCCCTGGTTTCTGGTGACACAGCCTGAAGCAGTGTTGAAACAAATGATCCAGATGCAATAAATAGCCCCATAAGAGTGCCTGCACGGCCTGATGGGGAATTGAAACTACATTCCTACCTTAGGACAGTTAAAACCAGGCTACACAAATCTTGATCTTGAAGAACAAGTAGATGCAAGACCTATGTTGTGTATCTCAGGAAAGCACACATGGGGCTAACAGCCCATTTCTACCTTTTCCACCTACAATCGATACAGGTAGTCACCACGTGTGTGACACTATATATATGTGTATACATATATACAGAGAGAGACAGAGATGGGGGAAAATTACTGAAGTGTTTTTATGCTCTTTGGAATACGCTATCTTTTATCGACACTAAATTTAAAAAGTGGGCAGGAGGGGCAAACTCTGCGATAGTTTCTCCCTGTAATAGTCATTTTAAAAGTGGTAAACGTTGTCCAAGAAGATGAAAAGTACTTGCCTTTCTGTGAGTCTCGGTCGGTAGCTTCCAGGGGTAACCGCTCGTTTTCCCGAGGTGAAGACACGGTTTTTGTTGGTTGGTGTTCGTGAGAGGGCTGAATCCTGTAACACTCTCCTAAACACACCCCAGGAGGGGAGGGGGAAAAAAAAAGCAGCAAAGTTTACTATATTGGCAGCACTGCTGTTTAGGAAAGAGTGACTAAGTTTGGACTTACCAGATTTATAGCGTATTTCCTTTATTGCCCTTTCCTCTTCAATAGCTGCAGCAGTCTTAGGCACCCAGTTAGGAACATCTGTAGGAAATATTTTTCAAGGATTACTAGACAGCTATACAAAGACCTTCAGCAATTCTTAATAACCAACCACCACAAGGAATTTCACTTTGGTCACAGCCCTTCTTTTTTTCTGACTGCAACCTCTGCTTCTGGCCAGCAAATTGATTCCTTGCTATTAGGTATTTGCAAGCGCAATGGACTTGCAGTGACGACACATATTAAGAAGCAAATGTTTGTTGATCTAAACTGATTCAAAACCATCTTCAGTTACCCCCAAAAGGAAATCTTCTGATGAAACATGTCGCCAGGGAGTGCTTGTCACAAAACCTCTGCCCAAAGTTCCTCTCCTGCAGTGTCTGCCAGCAGAGCTGGCGAAGGGAGTGCTCCTTGGCTGTCTCAGGTAAGGCTACTAAGATTAACAAAGCCCTACTTCTTGTATTGTTGAGGTTCCTGTGGCTTACTCAGACTGAAACCGAGTTAGGAAGCATGAACAGGCAGCCCTGCCAGCCAGCCTGAAGGGCAGGGGAAAGTGAGGAGCAGCTTGGGGCTGCCTCAGAACTAGCACAGCAGTTTGCGGAGTGCGCACGTGAGAGTAGGTCGCTCTCTCACTCTCCGGGAATGTGCAATCCATTCCTTCCCCGTGAATCTCGCATCTCTGACTGAGATAACATTCAACAGTTTAACTACATTTTAAAAAATTAAAAAATATCTCTATAAAAATAGATACACATAGACATTCAGTTTACGTGGAGAGTGTCGTATGGATTCTCTTTGCTAGGTTTAAGAATAACTTTCTGTAGTAAAATGACACTGCCTACAGAGTTTGGGAAACCAGCTGAAGAAATTATTTCCGTTGAAGTCACACCACTCTCTTTTGTGAACAAACCTGTGACTTCAGTGACGAGTGTGTAGAGCCCCTGTTCAAAAGTCTCTTTCCCAGAGAAGTACCTCCTAAACTTGTAATTTCACCCCCAAATTCTGAGAAATTCTGAAGAGTATTTGATGGCCATCTGAACCATGGATCGTATTTTCAGCTCTATTTAATGAAAAAGAGGTTTGTGAATTCTACCACTGTTGAAATATACAGCCAGGCATTTCACAGGAGGTAGAAAATGCTCCGGCGTGGGGTCCTCCCTGGGCTGCAGGAGGGCATCTGCTCCACCGCTGATGGCCATGGGCTGTGGGCACAGCCTGCCCTCTCCCCACGGGCTGAGGGGAGTCTCTGCCGCAGCGCACCTCCCCCTCGCCCTCCTCCTCCTCCTCCTTTAGCTGCTCTGACCTCGGTGTTTGCAGAGGTGTTTCCCTCACTCCCCTCCTCCTCCCAGGTTTCCCTTCTTCAGTATCTTAACCCAGAGGCGCAGCCACCGTCACTAATTGGCTCGGCCTTGGCCAGAGGCAGGCCTGACTTCTAGAAGCTTCTCACAGCAGCCACCCCTGTAGCCCCTCTCCCGCTACCAAACCCCGCCACACACAAACCCACCACCACAGCCTTCGCCCTGAGCACTCCCCTGAAGAGCCCGTAGCCAAGATCAAATCAGTCCCATATGCTGGTCTGGACTCACAGCTGACCTGCAGCCATTCTTTGTGCAAGGCCGGGGCGGCTCCGGCTTCACCTTCACCCGCCCCTTCGGCAGCTGAGGCCACAATGAGCTGGGGACAGCCATCCCCCACGGGCCTTCCCAGCCTCAGAGCCAAACCCCTCCTCCAGGCCCCAAGGACCTCGGTGGCCCTACAGCGGACGCCTCCCGTCCCCCCTGCGCAGCAGCCCAGAGGACGCCAGGCCCTCTCCTTCCATCTGCCCCTCTCTGCTCCTGTCGGCTCTGGGGACGCTGCCACTCGCAGCAGCCGAGTGGTTGGAGGGGGATGGAGACTCCCCGGCCCTGCCGGGACACTGTGGCCACTGGCCCGTTGAGGGGACCCCAGGCCTGGCCTGAGCAGGGGGCTGGAGCCCAGGGCACACCAGGGGAGCTGGAGGCCGTCCCGGTGCCCGAGGGGCAGCCCTGCTCTCTGGCAAGAAAATGGTGCCCGGCACGGGGCCTTCAGCGCCTCAGG
This sequence comes from Strix uralensis, assembly GCF_047716275.1. NCBI lineage: Eukaryota > Metazoa > Chordata > Aves > Strigiformes > Strigidae > Strix > Strix uralensis. Next base: position 89,606,089 of record NC_134012.1, on the reverse strand, counting down.
GGACACCTGGGCCTCAGGGGCCTTCACCTGGGCCTCAGGGGCCAATCCCAGCAGCCACCGTTGGTGACGTCAGCAGCCGCCCATTACACAACCCCTGCGGCTGGCCCACAGCTCGCTGCGCAATCGAGCTTGTGGCAGCAGGTGTGATTTGTAGACGAGCCCACGGACAGTGCGGCGAGCAAAAAGAAGGTTCTTGGAACCAGGGAGGATGGCTCCCCAGCCCCAAAAACGCAAGAGGGCTGATGGGAGCCGCAGCAGCTCTGGCAGGTCAGTTGAACCCATGGAGGTTGACCTGCCACAGCGGGGCCATGAGCCCATGGAGGTGGATCCTCCTCGAGCGGAGGAGGAGCCCATGGAGGTGGATCCTCCTCAAGAAGAGGAGGAGCCCATGCAGGTGGATCCACCTCGAGAGGAGGAGGAGCCCATGCAGGTGGATCCACCTCGAGAAGAGGAGGAGCCGATGGAGGTGGATCCATCTCCTGCGGGGCTGATGGGGCACTGCAGCACCATGCCTGGGTGCCCAAAGCGCCGCAGGGCCCGGGGGGGCTCTCAGCCGGCCTCCCAATAGCCCCCCCCCCCCCCCCCCCAACAAGTGGTGCTAGCCCCGAGGGGACCAGCCACTCCGACACCCGGTAAGCTCATCATGTCAAGCCGCAGATGAGCCTGGCTTTCCCACCCCCACCCCCTCCCCTCATAACGGGGGCCATCTCCTCTGCCCTGAGCCCAAAGAGGCGAGGAGAGGGGCTGCCATTTTCTGTCTGGCAGTGCCATAGTGCCGGGAGGAGTCCCTTGGAGCCTGTTGGAGCCCGCCGAGGACCACGGAGGACTGCCGCAGCCCCCTGAGGACCACCGAGGAACGTCAAGGACCACCGAGGACCACTGAGGACCACCGAGGACGCCCGAGGACCGCCGCAGAACCCCAAGGACCACTGAGGACCACCAAGGACCACCGAGGACCGCCAGAGACCACCGAGTACCACTGGAGGCTGTTGGACTCCCTTGGAGGCCATCAAGGTAACCGGGGCCTGGAGGTGGCATTTTTTCAGCCTGAGGATGAGGAAGCCCGTGGGGGGTGGCTGTTCTCACCCAGCTCTCGCCTCAGCTCCCCAACGGGTGCGTGAAGGGGAAGCCAGACCCGCCCCCGCAGTGCGCAGAGAAGAGCAGCAGAGCACCAAAGAAGGCAGATGCCTGTGCTGGTTCTGGCTGGGACAGGGTTCGTTTTCTTCCTAGGAGCTGGTCCAGTGCTGTACTTTGGATTTAGTACGAGAATGATGCTGATAACATGCTGGTGCTATAGTCGGTGCTAAGTAGTGCTCGTCCTAAGTCAAGGATTTTTCATTTTCCCAGGCTCTGCATGCGAGCGGGTGCACAGGAAGCTGGGAGGGCGCAGGGCTGCCAGGAGAGCTGACCCCAGCTGAGCACGGGGACGCTCCGTACCGTACGAGGTCACGCTCGGCACAGGAATCTGGGGGAGGGAGAAGAAACGGGGAGGACGGTCAAAGTGGTGACAGCACCATGGATGACCAGCTGGTGGCCCTTTCCTCTGCGGCGTTGCTCTCTTAAGTGCAGCCTGGTTCTTGCAGGTTGATCTCAAGCAAGGGCCTCCGACGGTCCCGTCGAGAAGCAAACGGGGACTTTGCCGCTCACCAGGTGAGTTTGGGAAAGAAAGGCCCCTCCTGCAAGCAGCTGGGCTGTGCTCCCTTGTCCCTTGAGTGTGCCTGTGCAGGTTGGGCAGCCTGAGAGAGGACGTCAGCCGGAGGAGGAAGGACAGCGCCTGCACCAGCCGCTGGACGTGGTTCTGCAGGGACACGCAGCCTCTGGTGCTGCCCACAGCTTGGAGGAGGAGAGGGCCAGGGCTGGGCCAGGCTGTCCCACGGACACGCCGGCTCTCCGGAGCCCCCGAGCCGGAGCTGTTGAGCCGGAGCCACGGTTCCAGCTGCCGGCTCCCTGCCTGTCCTGCCGCACCGCTCAGCAACGCGCTGCAGGCAGGGCAGGGCAGGGCAGGGCAGGCTCCGGGAGCGCTGGCCTGGCGGCATCCACTGACGAGCTCTTCTCTCTTTTCCTTTGCAGCAGGAGGGAGCAGCAGTAGCAACAGGAGGAAGAGGACGAGGAGGAGGAGGCGAAGGAGGAGGAGGAGGAGGAGGAGAAGGAGGAGGAGGAGGAGGAGGAGGAGGAGGAGGAGGAGGAGGAGGAGGAGGAGGAGGAGGGGGGCACGCTGCCCCGGCCCACCCAGGTCAGGAGGGAGCAGCAACAGCAGGAGATGGAGGAGAAGGAGGAGAAGGAGGAGGGGGAGGAGGGGGAGGAGGAGGAGGAGGAGGAGGAGGAGGAGGAGGATGGCACACTGCCCCGGCCCACCCAGGTCAACCAGCCTGGCCAGGGGGCCCCCAGCCGTCCCTCCACAGGCGCCGGAGGGGCAGTGAAAAGATGCAGGAAGGTGCAGCAGGTCAGGCAGCCCAGGTGTGTGCCCATAGCCAATGCCAGCAACGGCTCTCTCCTCTGGGCCGTAAGCAATTCCTCATAGACGGTGTTCCCCAGAGAGAGGGCAACGAAACCCTGCCTCTTCCTCCCGTCATGGATTCACCAGAGCTTTCTGACTCTGTCATTGCAGGTGCCGATTCATTCTCCCTGCATGAAACGCTGTGACTCCAGGGCCCCTGCAGTTGCTGTCTACAATAAAAAGATCTTTTCTCTCTTGCGACTGAGTCTGCCACAAGATATTCTGGAGTGGGGAGCTGTTGTTCTGCGATGAATCCTCAGGGAGCGCTGTAGGAGTCTGGGCCGCGCTGGAGGGAAGTTAGTGCAGGCAGAAGAATGCAAGCACGAAGACAAGGCCAGCAAAATAAGGCTGGCAAAAACACACAAGATAGCAGAGAAGTGAGAAACATCTGCGGTCAGCAAAAGCACACAAGTCTGAGCAGAACAGGGTATGAGATAAGGGAGTTTTTGGCAAGTTTGGGGCTTTACGTACTAATTGCAATTAACCAAGGCAAATGCTTGTAGAGGCGCATGAACAGCACGTGCAGACAACCTGTAGCCTACTAGAAGATAGATGAGCACGTGTACGGAACTTAGTAGAATATAAATGTAACAAGGATTGGGAAATAAACGGACGATCTGATCATCATATTGGTGTTGTGTCGTTCCTGTTCCCGCATGGAGAAGTAAGGGCCCCAGCAGAGCGGTTTGGGAGCATCCCTTGTCCCAGCACCCTTCTCAGTGGGTGTCAGGGCTGAGTCGAGTTGCTTTAGAAGGGAAACCCCAGCTCAGAGTCACGCGCGAGGGTGGAGGTTGGAAGGAGCAAGTGACAAGAACAGTGACAAGTTGGTAGCACTCAGAATCTAAACGTAGCCGCCCCCAGCCCCTCTGGCACCTGAGGATAAACTGGGACGCAAGGGGGGTTATTTTCTGCCAAATTACCCTGTAAGGTGACAGGTGTCAATGTTGAGGACACTCCAGGGATGGAGACGTCACCACAGACACCCTGGGGACACCCTGGTCCCCTCCCAGTTGGGGGGCATCAAAGTGGGGAGCACCCCAGGGATGGGGATGGCCCCAAGTGCCAGCTTGGGGTCCTCGAGGTCATGGGGTGTCAACGGGGGGGACACCCCGAGGATGGGGACATCACTAAGAGCCACCTTGGGGTCCCTCAAGATAATGAGGCATCAACGTGGGGGACGTCTCATGGATGGGAATGTCCCCAACAGCCACCTTGGTGTCCCCATGTCCCCTCCCATGCCCAGGGTGATGATTTGGGCACCTCCAGGAGACCCTGGGGGGTGTGTGGGGGGTGTCCCCATGGCCCCCCGGGGTGTCCCTGTGTCCCCCATCCTGGTCGATGCCATGGATGGACAAGTGGAGGCTGTTGGTGGCTTTCCTTGTCAGCCTGGTGTTGTCTCCTTCCTGAGGGGTGGGGGGGGGACACACGGGTGACAACAGGCTCCCCAAATCTGAGGGGAGTGGTTGTGGGGGGTCACTGGGACACACCCCCTTCCCAGGTGTCCTCGAGAGTTTGGGGGTGCAGGGATAGGGCTGTGGCATCGGTGGGACCCCCCCACAAAAACCCTGCAGGGGATGGTGGGGACAGCAGGGACACAGTCTGTGGGGCAACTGGGGGGTGTGGGGGGGGTCACAGTGATGGGACCCCCCAAAGCTCCTGCAGGGGAAAGTAGGGATGTGGAGGAGGGGTTTGGGGGTCCCAGTGGGGGAACTAGGGGTGTAGGAGGAGGGGTGACATCACTGGCACCTCCCCCAGACCCCTGCAGGGGACAGTAGGGATGGAGGGGATCCCAAATGGGGAACTGAGGGTCTCTGGGGGGTTCAGGCGGAGTCCTCTCAATTTTGGGGGGGTCCTGGGGAGGTTTTGGTGGTCCTCAAAAAAACCCCACAATCCAAAAAAAAAAAAAAAAAAAAAAAAAGTTAATTCTAAACAGTCACTCTCCCCATTTTTTTCCTTCAAATTTCTTTTAGTTTTTAACTCTCCATATGCTTATGTGAAAGCTGCTTTCAGCTGCTGACATACTACTACTGCACATGGAAGAACTTGCCAACATGTAACAGTTTCTGCTTACAAGACAGAACAGCCACTGCTTTGTTAGTGTAAAAACATACAGGAGGGAACCTCTATCTCCACGGGCTTCTATCACATGTAACACCACAGCTCTCGACTGATTTAAGGGGGTGTGTGCTGCCCTCTACTGGTACGGGAACATTCTTCACTACTCCACAACTATTTTGTTGCAGTAAGATGCAGAAAGAGCAAGTCTGAATGGCTACAGCGCAGTATCAAACGGCAAGAAAACCCCGTTTAGCCTGAAGACAGTAAAGGTCAGCTTGACAATGCCAGCTTCATCTACTCAACGGCACTACTTATTCGGCAACTTGTACAGGATGCAGAATACTTGTAGTGCAATCTTACATACAGGGCCATTTGATCCACACTTCTAGCCCAGAGGTCCTAGCAAAATTTTCACATACCTCTGGCTCTAACCAAGGGCAGTGACTGCGCTGCAGGAGAAGTAATTTCTAAAAGCTTCTGAAGTCAGCCTCTAGTAATAGGACTCAACGCCATTACTCCAGGAAAGATGCTGACAGCATTACTAAGAGAGAGCTCTTCAGACTCCTGCCCAAGTGAATTCTGGGCACAGGAAACATCAGCTACCCCAGTTTTGCCTTCACAAGTTTTTCTTTCATTATTGTTTAAAGAACCATTTCACATTATTCCGCATATGTTCATTAGCATCGTTCCTCCTCTCAAAGTCCTTCACCCATTTAAGATTTCCTTACCAACAAGTCTGATCTTTTAGTTCCGAAGAAAAATTGATCAACGTCAAGAAATTCCTAGGAAAGCCACCGGTTTGCAGTCCAGCTTAACATCTCCCCGTGTACCCACAGGAGATAAACAAAAGAGGAGCTGAAGACAATTTCTCTCCCATAGCTCCTCCCAACTGCTTTGAGGTAACGGTTACAATCAGAACAGGGAGATGCAGAAAATCCAGCAACTAGACCTCTTCAGGTTCTCGCCTCCTCACGGCTGTCAGGAGGTGAAGGCTCTCACTGCAGAGAAGCTTTACTAAAAGAGACACCTGCTCCTCAGCAACTGCTGCCAAATTGTAATTCTCAGCCAACTGTAATCTCTGACCTAGTTGAGCTAGTAACCTACATACGGAACTCCTCTCCCTCCTAACCCCTGGAATCACCCAACCCATCTGGAGAGGGGCAGTGCAGATCCTCCCGATTCCTCTAGACAGCCGGCTTCTCTGTTACAGACATGTAAAGCAGTTACCTGGAAAACAAACGCCTGCGCTCCTTTGGAGTCTTTTTAGATTCCATCCGTTCCAGAGCAGAATCATCTGTAAACTCATCAAGTCTGGACTTTTTCTTTTCCCTGTTAAAAGAAGTTTGACCTTCACTACAATTATAGCTTGACCTTTATATCAAAAAGACACCAAGAAACAACATGGCCAAGATGAGAAAATGCATACTGCTTGCAGATGCAAAGGTGGACGTGCTATTTAAGCAAAACCAGTTTAGAATTCCTACAGGTCTTAGGGAAACTTTCAGGATGACATTCGTCTTGTTTTAGTTTTGCACGTTCACCATCCACACCGAGAAAGTCTATTGGAGAAAACATTCTGTCAGTTTTGCTGATGCCAGATGCACTCGAGTGTAACTGCCGTCCGACAGGCCATCGAAACACAAGCACGAAAAACAGCCCAACTTCACTGAGTCAAACCCCCACTCTTAACTTTAAGTCTCGTTGTGCTCTGTCAAACTCCTGTGTCAGAAATCGCAGCAGGACCAGGGGAGCGACGGTCCTCGGCTCTGGTGAGGCCGCACCTCGAATACCGTGTTCAGTTTTGGGCCCCTCACTACAACACAGACACTGAGGGGCTGGAGTGCGTCCAGACAAGAGCAACGAAGGTGGTGAAGGGTCTAGAGAACAAGTCCTGTGAGGAGCGGCTGAGGGAACTGGGGGTGTTTAGCCTGGAGAAGAGGAGGCTGCGGGGAGACCTCATCACTCTCTACAACTCCCTGAAAGGACGTTGTAGCAAGGTGGGTGTTGGTCTCTTTTCCCAAGTAACAAGCGATACGAGGAGAAGCAACGGCCTCAAGTGGCACCAGGGGAGGTTTACATCAGCTATTGGGCAACATTTCTCCACTGAAAGGGTTGTCAAGCATTGGAACAGGCTGCCCAAGGAGGTGGTTGAGTCACCATCCACGGGTACATGTGCCTAAGTTGAGAACAAGAAGTGCTCGCCACCATGCTCCTCCTTCATTCGCTTTCCTCTACTAAAACACGAGAATCACTGCATAAGGTGAAAGAAAACTTACCTTCTCTTCCCACATACCGCGGATTGACAGGGGGGAAGACTGAGGAAGTCCCGTGGCAGGTAAGAGCCACGAGTGCTGGTGGAGGTGCTGGTGGCTGCTGCTGCTGCCTCTGCTTACAGAGCCTCTGTGCGTAACCAGTTCCATTTTTGAAGTTGTTCACAGCCTAGAGGCAGAAAAACATTTACAAAGAGGTAACATGAACCTTCAGTAGCTCTAGGAACAAAAGCCTCCACAGAGTAAAATTACTTGTGTGTTATACTATCCATCCTAACATAAACCGACACACGGATATATTCAGTTTAGATATCAGGAAGAAATTCCTCCCTGTGAGGGTGGTGAGACACTGGCACAGGTTGCCCAGAGAAGCTGTGGCTGCCCCGTCCCTGGAAGGGTTCAAGGCCAGGTTGGACGGGCCTTTGGGCAACCTGGGCTAGTGGAACGTGTCCCCGCCCGTGGCAGGGGGGTTGGGACTGGATGGGCTTTAAGTTCCCTTCCAAGCCAAACCCTTCTGTGATATATGAACACATCCCACTAAACACTGACATTAAGGACTGGCAACTCAGAGTATCTGGATGTACAGTACTTCAGTGTTAACACTGAATTTGAAACTGAGGCAATCCTGTTAAACACAAGTGTGACCTGCATTTGCCAGCTTGTCTCTCAAGAGTTGTCAGCTTCTGTAACAACGGGTAACGTATTTGCAAAGTAAATTTAGCCTTATTCCATTTAGCCTCGTTGAAGGAGATGTAAAGAATTATTTTCTTCCCTTTCAGCTAATTGACTGACTAGACTTTTCTTACTAACAGTTTATCTAAAAGTCACTGCATTACCTGGCGTAGGCACTTGCTGGCAATTAAAGCACCAGGAGAAACATCTGCCTGATGACACGCTTGGGCATGTATGTTCCTCACATTCCAGTCATGCTGTTCTAATACCTGGGTATAATCAGAATCATCAAAACAGGTTTTAACAACCACGGGAGTAACACTTATATTCGTCACAATACCTGTTTCCACAGTAGGGAGTAACAAGTGCGCTGGTCATGATTTCTTCACAAATGAAACATAAGAGCTCCTCTGGAATAGGATTATCTGAGGAGGAGGAGGAGGAGGAAGAGGACAGCTCCTCGGGTGAAAAGGGAGGCTTTTCGTAAAGTTATCAACATACACGTGTATGATGGCTTCTTAGCATCAATATTTGGACACAGACATGCAAACTGTCCATCAACTGAATCCCAAAGTCTGTGGCTTAATTGCTGGGCAATTCCCCAAGGAAAAAATACCTATCAAAAGCCAACAGTAAGACAGAAATCTCTTTCCATTTCATACGGTAAAAAAATACAGTGACTCCTGAAAAAAGGAATAGATATTAGACAGGGAAAACCTGTACAATTGCAGGCCAAGCAACAAAACGTTTAGTGCTTTGATGACTTTTAAAATTTATTTCATCAGAATAGTTAGACAAACATGGAAACATTTGCAATAGCAACACTTGGGTCAGTTTAAAGTCTTGCTAACGCTGAAGTACAGGTCAGGAAAAACTAAGGATGTGGGGAGGGCACTGTAGGTCTTTTTATTTTCATACACATTTACATACATCTTTATACACATACATACATACACTCCACAACGCCAAACAGCTCTCCTAAGTATGTCTGCCAGTAAACTGAAATAGCAGGCAGCAAGGATCCACGTCCGTACTAAGACAGTCAGGCCCGTAGTAAACTAAGATCACTGCAACCAGTGCCATCTTAAAGAAGGAAAAAAAACCCCAAACCAACCCAAAAACCTGAAGGGAACCATCACTGTGCACGTCATAAGCATGACATGATTTTAACCTGACAACTACCCTGCTCTAAACTTTATGCATCGTTAACTTTTCCATATTTTTAAAGCCTAAGGTTATTATTTTCAATGACCTACTTGCAGCGGCAGCCTAAGGGGCGTTCTGGAGAACAGCACAGCGTCCACAACTTCCACAGCACAGCGCAGCATGATTAAGCACTAGATTTCTAGGGGAAGAAAAACAAAAAAGCACCAGCACTCGTTTACTCAACTGAAAAGCTTATTACCTGCACTTCCAAACCAACAGGCGACAGGAATACCGAAGGCAAAGCAAACCACACCCATCTGCAATACTTTGTATTCTCCAATGAAGGTTAAAAATCTTTCCTTTCATATTACAAAGGATAAACAGGGTTCGGATGCACAGAAACTGTTTTTAGAGTGACGTCTGCAGACCTCTGAGTCACAAATTAAAACATCTTCCTAAAAGATAACAGTCTCCGAGCACTTCCTCTGGAGGGAGTGGGGAAAAAAAAAAAAACCCACAAACAACAAACCAGCAACAAACAAGCCAACCAAGAGAAGGAGGAAGCGAAGCAATACCAAGGTTTTTTTCCAGAGGTAACAAAATCCTGAGAAAACAAGATGTTTGTGCTATTAGCATAAAAATCCCAAAAGAAACAAAATAGTTCACCTTTCCCTTTGAAAAGCTGCCTTTGAGTCAAGATCTGCTCTTTTTCTCCCCCAAGCATGAAACGCCTGTTCAGCTTAAGACTGTTTTCAAAATACTAAGTGAAGTAGAATTAAGTGCACACACTGAAACACGTCGAGAAACTTATTTAAAAAACCCCAATACAATAGTACTACACTGGCTAGAAATCTTTTAAGTGTTCGGATGAAAAGGCGACTTAGTTTTAGGAAATAAAATGTTTGCAGCCAAAACCGACAGATGATGTTCCAGTCAAATGTAGGTTTAAAACTTTGGGGTTTTAATCGATGTATTAAAAATAGCTGGAGAAGGAAACGGGGACAGAAATGAAAAACCATTCAGGGGGTCAACAGTATAGATTGTCACCATGCAATCTCAACACGACAACTGCCCATCATCTATTCAGAACAAGCCAGCCCACAGTAGCACACTCCCTGGCAGAGGAAGGACCCTCTCCCCTCTCACAGGCTCGAGCAAGGAGTGCTCACAGTGTTTCGGGCTAAGGCCCAGCCAGCAGGAGGCAGCTTTTCTGTCAGACAGAGCAAGGCAAAAGGATCTCGTACAGCAACTTCCTTGCAGTCTCTTGCTCCCGAGCCCCTTCTTCAACTCCTCCTTCTTCTTCTGGTGACATGAAGGCAAAGCACGTCCTGGCCCTCTGAGCCCACGCTGCAGCCTGCTTCTCCCTAGAGCAACAGCAGGCACCTGGGATTCCCCTCCAAAGCCATTTACACACAGAAATCAGCTGAGCAGTGTATTGTGGAAGCATAAGCTGCAGTGGACATGACTTCGCATCAGTTATTTTTTTGTCCACCATGACAAAATAAAACCAGCAATTCCTTCCTTTATAGTAATTCTCCTCAATAGTTGCTCCCAATAGCTGTCACGCTTTTACATCACGGGAGAACAGATGCACTCAAAAGAACATTTACCCTAAAACGAGGACTCAGACCTACTCAAGCAGGCATGGGCAGCTCCCAGTTTCATTGAGTGTACACAGCAGCACTTGGTGGCGAAAGCAGAGTCACCGCGAACACCAATGAGAACTTTTAACACCAGCCTTTTTTTAGGGTTTGCTTTGCTTTGGTTTGGTTTTATCCCTCGAACGTGAACTAGGAAAGTCTATCTACCAAGCAAAAGGGAGCTGAACCAAAGGCTGCCGAGCATCCAACAGCTGCATCCACTTTGAAGAGCTTTACCAATTCTCCAGCACTCTACCCCCTGGTTTCTGGTGACACAGCCTGAAGCAGTGTTGAAACAAATGATCCAGATGCAATAAATAGCCCCATAAGAGTGCCTGCACGGCCTGATGGGGAATTGAAACTACATTCCTACCTTAGGACAGTTAAAACCAGGCTACACAAATCTTGATCTTGAAGAACAAGTAGATGCAAGACCTATGTTGTGTATCTCAGGAAAGCACACATGGGGCTAACAGCCCATTTCTACCTTTTCCACCTACAATCTATACAGGTAGTCACCACGTGTGTGACACTATATATATGTGTATACATATATACAGAGAGAGACAGAGATGGGGGAAAATTACTGAAGTGTTTTTATGCTCTTTGGAATACGCTATCTTTTATCGACACTAAATTTAAAAAGTGGGCAGGAGGGGCAAACTCTGCGATAGTTTCTCCCTGTAATAGTCATTTTAAAAGTGGTAAACGTTGTCCAAGAAGATGAAAAGTACTTGCCTTTCTGTGAGTCTCGGTCGGTAGCTTCCAGGGGTAACCGCTCGTTTTCCCGAGGTGAAGACACGGTTTTTGTTGGTTGGTGTTCGTGAGAGGGCTGAATCCTGTAACACTCTCCTAAACACACCCCAGGAGGGGAGGGGGAAAAAAAAAGCAGCAAAGTTTACTATATTGGCAGCACTGCTGTTTAGGAAAGAGTGACTAAGTTTGGACTTACCAGATTTATAGCGTATTTCCTTTATTGCCCTTTCCTCTTCAATAGCTGCAGCAGTCTTAGGCACCCAGTTAGGAACATCTGTAGGAAATATTTTTCAAGGATTACTAGACAGCTATACAAAGACCTTCAGCAATTCTTAATAACCAACCACCACAAGGAATTTCACTTTGGTCACAGCCCTTCTTTTTTTCTGACTGCAACCTCTGCTTCTGGCCAGCAAATTGATTCCTTGCTATTAGGTATTTGCAAGCGCAATGGACTTGCAGTGACGACACATATTAAGAAGCAAATGTTTGTTGATCTAAACTGATTCAAAACCATCTTCAGTTACCCCCAAAAGGAAATCTTCTGATGAAACATGTCGCCAGGGAGTGCTTGTCACAAAACCTCTGCCCAAAGTTCCTCTCCTGCAGTGTCTGCCAGCAGAGCTGGCGAAGGGAGTGCTCCTTGGCTGTCTCAGGTAAGGCTACTAAGATTAACAAAGCCCTACTTCTTGTATTGTTGAGGTTCCTGTGGCTTACTCAGACTGAAACCGAGTTAGGAAGCATGAACAGGCAGCCCTGCCAGCCAGCCTGAAGGGCAGGGGAAAGTGAGGAGCAGCTTGGGGCTGCCTCAGAACTAGCACAGCAGTTTGCGGAGTGCGCACGTGAGAGTAGGTCGCTCTCTCACTCTCCGGGAATGTGCAATCCATTCCTTCCCCGTGAATCTCGCATCTCTGACTGAGATAACATTCAACAGTTTAACTACATTTTAAAAAATTAAAAAATATCTCTATAAAAATAGATACACATAGACATTCAGTTTACGTGGAGAGTGTCGTATGGATTCTCTTTGCTAGGTTTAAGAATAACTTTCTGTAGTAAAATGACACTGCCTACAGAGTTTGGGAAACCAGCTGAAGAAATTATTTCCGTTGAAGTCACACCACTCTCTTTTGTGAACAAACCTGTGACTTCAGTGACGAGTGTGTAGAGCCCCTGTTCAAAAGTCTCTTTCCCAGAGAAGTACCTCCTAAACTTGTAATTTCACCCCCAAATTCTGAGAAATTCTGAAGAGTATTTGATGGCCATCTGAACCATGGATCGTATTTTCAGCTCTATTTAATGAAAAAGAGGTTTGTGAATTCTACCACTGTTGAAATATACAGCCAGGCATTTCACAGGAGGTAGAAAATGCTCCGGCGTGGGGTCCTCCCTGGGCTGCAGGAGGGCATCTGCTCCACCGCTGATGGCCATGGGCTGTGGGCACAGCCTGCCCTCTCCCCACGGGCTGAGGGGAGTCTCTGCCGCAGCGCACCTCCCCCTCGCCCTCCTCCTCCTCCTCCTTTAGCTGCTCTGACCTCGGTGTTTGCAGAGGTGTTTCCCTCACTCCCCTCCTCCTCCCAGGTTTCCCTTCTTCAGTATCTTAACCCGGAGGCGCAGCCACCGTCACTAATTGGCTCGGCCTTGGCCAGAGGCAGGCCTGACTTCTAGAAGCTTCTCACAGCAGCCACCCCTGTAGCCCCTCTCCCGCTACCAAACCCCGCCACACACAAACCCACCACCACAGCCTTCGCCCTGAGCACTCCCCTGAAGAGCCCGTAGCCAAGATCAAATCAGTCCCATATGCTGGTCTGGACTCACAGCTGACCTGCAGCCATTCTTTGTGCAAGGCCGGGGCGGCTCCGGCTTCACCTTCACCCGCCCCTTCGGCAGCTGAGGCCACAATGAGCTGGGGACAGCCATCCCCCACGGGCCTTCCCAGCCTCAGAGCCAAACCCCTCCTCCAGGCCCCAAGGACCTCGGTGGCCCTACAGCGGACGCCTCCCGTCCCCCCTGCGCAGCAGCCCAGAGGACGCCAGGCCCTCTCCTTCCATCTGCCCCTCTCTGCTCCTGTCGGCTCTGGGGACGCTGCCACTCGCAGCAGCCGAGTGGTTGGAGGGGGATGGAGACTCCCCGGCCCTGCCGGGACACTGTGGCCACTGGCCCATTGAGGGGACCCCAGGCCTGGCCTGAGCAGGGGGCTGGAGCCCAGGGCACACCAGGGGAGCTGGAGGCCGTCCCGGTGCCCAAGGGGCAGCCCTGCTCTCTGGCAAGAAAATGGTGCCCGGCACGGGGCCTTCAGCGCCTCAGGGGACACCTGGGCCTCAGGGGCCTTCACCTGGGCCTCAGGGGCCAATCCCAGCAGCCACCGTTGGTGACGTCAGCAGCCGCCCATTACACAACCCCTGCGGCTGGCCCACAGCTCGCTGCGCAATCGAGCTTGTGGCAGCAGGTGTGATTTGTAGACGAGCCCACGGACAGTGCGGCGAGCAAAAAGAAGGTTCTTGGAACCAGGGAGGATGGCTCCCCAGCCCCAAAAACGCAAGAGGGCTGATGGGAGCCGCAGCAGCTTTGGCAGGTCAGTTGAACCCATGGAGGTTGACCTGCCACAGCGGGGCCATGAGCCCATGGAGGTGGATCCTCCTCGAGCGGAGGAGGAGCCCATGGAGGTGGATCCTCCTCAAGAAGAGGAGGAGCCCATGCAGGTGGATCCACCTCGAGAGGAGGAGGAGCCCATGCAGGTGGATCCACCTCGAGAAGAGGAGGAGCTGATGGAGGTGGATCCATCTCCTGCGGGGCTGATGGGGCACTGCAGCACCATGCCTGGGTGCCCAAAGCGCCGCAGGGCCCGGGGGGGCTCTCAGCCGGCCTCCCAATAGCCCCCCCCCCCCCCCCCAACAAGTGGTGCTAGCCCCGAGGGGACCAGCCACTCCGACACCCGGTAAGCTCATCATGTCAAGCCGCAGATGAGCCCGGCTTTCCCACCCCCACCCCCTCCCCTCATAACGGGGGCCATCTCCTCTGCCCTGAGCCCAAAGAGGCGAGGAGAGGGGCTGCCGTTTTCTGTCTGGCAGTGCCATAGTGCCGGGAGGAGTCCCTTGGAGCCTGTTGGAGCCCGCCGAGGACCACGGAGGACTGCCGCAGCCCCCTGAGGACCACTGAGGAACGTCAAGGACCACCGAGGACACTGAGGACCACCGAGGACGCCCGAGGACCGCCGCAGAACCCCAAGGACCACTGAGGACCACCAAGGACCACCGAGGACCGCCAGAGACCACCGAGTACCACTGGAGGCTGTTGGACTCCCTTGGAGGCCATCAAGGTAACCGGGGCCTGGAGGTGGCATTTTTTCAGCCTGAGGATGAGGAAGCCCATGGGGGGTGGCTGTTCTCACCCAGCTCTCGCCTCAGCTCCCCAACGGGTGCGTGAAGGGGAAGCCAGACCCGCCCCCGCAGTGCGCAGAGAAGAGCAGCAGAGCACCAAAGAAGGCAGATGCCTGTGCTGGTTCTGGCTGGGACAGAGTTCGTTTTCTTCCTAGGAGCTGGTCCAGTGCTGTACTTTGGATTTAGTACGAGAATGATGCTGATAACATGCTGGTGCTATAGTCGGTGCTAAGTAGTGCTTGTCCTAAGTCAAGGATTTTTCATTTTCCCAGGCTCTGCATGCGAGCGGGTGCACAGGAAGCTGGGAGGGCGCAGGGCTGCCGGGAGAGCTGACCCCAGCTGAGCACGGGGACGCTCCGTACCGTACGAGGTCACGCTCGGCACAGGAATCTGGGGGAGGGAGAAGAAACGGGGAGGACGGTCAAAGTGGTGACAGCACCATGGATGACCAGCTGGTGGCCCTTTCCTCTGCGGCGTTGCTCTCTTAAGTGCAGCCTGGTTCTTGCAGGTTGATCTCAAGCAAGGGCCTCCGACGGTCCCGTCGAGAAGCAAACGGGGACTTTGCCGCTCACCAGGTGAGTTTGGGAAAGAAAGGCCCCTCCTGCAAGCAGCTGGGCTGTGCTCCCTTGTCCCTTGAGTGTGCCTGTGCAGGTTGGGCAGCCTGAGAGAGGACGTCAGCCGGAGGAGGAAGGACAGCGCCTGCACCAGCCGCTGGACGTGGTTCTGCAGGGACACGCAGCCTCTGGTGCTGCCCACAGCTTGGAGGAGGAGAGGGCCAGGGCTGGGCCAGGCTGTCCCACGGACACGCCGGCTCTCCGGAGCCCCCGAGCCGGAGCTGTTGAGCCGGAGCCACGGTTCCAGCTGCCGGCTCCCTGCCTGTCCTGCCGCACCGCTCAGCAACGCGCTGCAGGCAGGGCAGGGCAGGGCAGGGCAGGCTCCGGGAGCGCTGGCCTGGCGGCATCCACTGACGAGCTCTTCTCTCTTTTCCTTTGCAGCAGGAGGGAGCAGCAGTAGCAACAGGAGGAAGAGGACGAGGAGGAGGAGGCGAAGGAGGAGGAGGAGGAGGAGGAGAAGGAGGAGGAGGAGGAGGAGGAGGAGGAGGAGGAGGAGGAGGAGGAGGAGGAGGAGGGGGGCACGCTGCCCCGGCCCACCCAGGTCAGGAGGGAGCAGCAACAGCAGGAGATGGAGGAGAAGGAGGAGAAGGAGGAGGGGGAGGAGGGGGAGGAGGAGGAGGAGGAGGAGGAGGAGGAGGAGGATGGCACACTGCCCCGGCCCACCCAGGTCAACCAGCCTGGCCAGGGGGCCCCCAGCCGTCCCTCCACAGGCGCCGGAGGGGCAGTGAAAAGATGCAGGAAGGTGCAGCAGGTCAGGCAGCCCAGGTGTGTGCCCATAGCCAATGCCAGCAACGGCTCTCTCCTCTGGGCCGTAAGCAATTCCTCATAGACGGTGTTCCCCAGAGAGAGGGCAACGAAACCCTGCCTCTTCCTCCCGTCATGGATTCACCAGAGCTTTCTGACTCTGTCATTGCAGGTGCCGATTCATTCTCCCTGCATGAAACGCTGTGACTCCAGGGCCCCTGCAGTTGCTGTCTACAATAAAAAGATCTTTTCTCTCTTGCGACTGAGTCTGCCACAAGATATTCTGGAGTGGGGAGCTGTTGTTCTGCGATGAATCCTCAGGGAGCGCTGTAGGAGTCTGGGCCGCGCTGGAGGGAAGTTAGTGCAGGCAGAAGAATGCAAGCACGAAGACAAGGCCAGCAAAATAAGGCTGGCAAAAACACACAAGATAGCAGAGAAGTGAGAAACATCTGCGGTCAGCAAAAGCACACAAGTCTGAGCAGAACAGGGTATGAGATAAGGGAGTTTTTGGCAAGTTTGGGGCTTTACGTACTAATTGCAATTAACCAAGGCAAATGCTTGTAGAGGCGCATGAACAGCACGTGCAGACAACCTGTAGCCTACTAGAAGATAGATGAGCACGTGTACGGAACTTAGTAGAATATAAATGTAACAAGGATTGGGAAATAAACGGACGATCTGATCATCATATTGGTGTTGTGTCGTTCCTGTTCCCGCATGGAGAAGTAAGGGCCCCAGCAGAGCGGTTTGGGAGCATCCCTTGTCCCAGCACCCTTCTCAGTGGGTGTCAGGGCTGAGTCGAGTTGCTTTAGAAGGGAAACCCCAGCTCAGAGTCACGCGCGAGGGTGGAGGTTGGAAGGAGCAAGTGACAAGAACAGTGACAAGTTGGTAGCACTCAGAATCTAAACGTAGCCGCCCCCAGCCCCTCTGGCACCTGAGGATAAACTGGGACGCAAGGGGGGTTATTTTCTGCCAAATTACCCTGTAAGGTGACAGGTGTCAATGTTGAGGACACTCCAGGGATGGAGACGTCACCACAGACACCCTGGGGACACCCTGGTCCCCTCCCAGTTGGGGGGCATCAAAGTGGGGAGCACCCCAGGGATGGGGATGGCCCCAAGTGCCAGCTTGGGGTCCTCGAGGTCATGGGGTGTCAACGGGGGGGACACCCCGAGGATGGGGACATCACTAAGAGCCACCTTGGGGTCCCTCAAGATAATGAGGCATCAACGTGGGGGACGTCTCATGGATGGGAATGTCCCCAACAGCCACCTTGGTGTCCCCATGTCCCCTCCCATGCCCAGGGTGATGATTTGGGCACCTCCAGGAGACCCTGGGGGGTGTGTGGGGGGTGTCCCCATGGCCCCCCGGGGTGTCCCTGTGTCCCCCATCCTGGTCGATGCCATGGATGGACAAGTGGAGGCTGTTGGTGGCTTTCCTTGTCAGCCTGGTGTTGTCTCCTTCCTGAGGGGTGGGGGGGGGACACACGGGTGACAACAGGCTCCCCAAATCTGAGGGGAGTGGTTGTGGCGGGTCACTGGGACACACCCCCTTCCCAGGTGTCCTCGAGAGTTTGGGGGTGCAGGGATAGGGCTGTGGCATCGGTGGGACCCCCCCACAAAAACCCTGCAGGGGATGGTGGGGACAGCAGGGACACAGTCTGTGGGGCAACTGGGGGGTGTGGGGGGGGTCACAGTGATGGGACCCCCCAAAGCTCCTGCAGGGGAAAGTAGGGATGTGGAGGAGGGGTTTGGGGGTCCCAGTGGGGGAACTAGGGGTGTAGGAGGAGGGGTGACATCACTGGCACCTCCCCCAGACCCCTGCAGGGGACAGTAGGGATGGAGGGGATCCCAAATGGGGAACTGAGGGTCTCTGGGGGGTTCAGGCGGAGTCCTCTCAATTTTGGGGGGGTCCTGGGGAGGTTTTGGTGGTCCTCAAAAAAACCCCACAATCCAAAAAAAAAAAAAAAAAAAAAAAGTTAATTCTAAACAGTCACTCTCCCCATTTTTTTCCTTCAAATTTCTTTTAGTTTTTAACTCTCCATATGCTTATGTGAAAGCTGCTTTCAGCTGCTGACATACTACTACTGCACATGGAAGAACTTGCCAACATGTAACAGTTTCTGCTTACAAGACAGAACAGCCACTGCTTTGTTAGTGTAAAAACATACAGGAGGGAACCTCTATCTCCACGGGCTTCTATCACATGTAACACCACAGCTCTCGACTGATTTAAGGGGGCGTGTGCTGCCCTCTACTGGTACGGGAACATTCTTCACTACTCCACAACTATTTTGTTGCAGTAAGATGCAGAAAGAGCAAGTCTGAATGGCTACAGCGCAGTATCAAACGGCAAGAAAACCCCGTTTAGCCTGAAGACAGTAAAGGTCAGCTTGACAATGCCAGCTTCATCTACTCAACGGCACTACTTATTCGGCAACTTGTACAGGATGCAGAATACTTGTAGTGCAATCTTACATACAGGGCCATTTGATCCACACTTCTAGCCCAGAGGTCCTAGCAAAATTTTCACATACCTCTGGCTCTAACCAAGGGCAGTGACTGCGCTGCAGGAGAAGTAATTTCTAAAAGCTTCTGAAGTCAGCCTCTAGTAATAGGACTCAACGCCATTACTCCAGGAAAGATGCTGACAGCATTACTAAGAGAGAGCTCTTCAGACTCCTGCCCAAGTGAATTCTGCGCACAGGAAACATCAGCTACCCCAGTTTTGCCTTCACAAGTTTTTCTTTCATTATTGTTTAAAGAACCATTTCACATTATTCCGCATATGTTCATTAGCATCGTTCCTCCTCTCAAAGTCCTTCACCCATTTAAGATTTCCTTACCAACAAGTCTGATCTTTTAGTTCCGAAGAAAAATTGATCAACGTCAAGAAATTCCTAGGAAAGCCACCGGTTTGCAGTCCAGCTTAACATCTCCCCGTGTACCCACAGGAGATAAACAAAAGAGGAGCTGAAGACAATTTCTCTCCCATAGCTCCTCCCAACTGCTTTGAGGTAACGGTTACAATCAGAACAGGGAGATGCAGAAAATCCAGCAACTAGACCTCTTCAGGTTCTCGCCTCCTCACGGCTGTCAGGAGGTGAAGGCTCTCACTGCAGAGAAGCTTTACTAAAAGAGACACCTGCTCCTCAGCAACTGCTGCCAAATTGTAATTCTCAGCCAACTGTAATCTCTGACCTAGTTGAGCTAGTAACCTACATACGGAACTCCTCTCCCTCCTAACCCCTGGAATCACCCAACCCATCTGGAGAGGGGCAGTGCAGATCCTCCCGATTCCTCTAGACAGCCGGCTTCTCCGTTACAGACATGTAAAGCAGTTACCTGGAAAACAAACGCCTGCGCTCCTTTGGAGTCTTTTTAGATTCCATCCGTTCCAGAGCAGAATCATCTGTAAACTCATCAAGTCTGGACTTTTTCTTTTCCCTGTTAAAAGAAGTTTGACCTTTACTACAATTATAGCTTGACCTTTATATCAAAAAGACACCAAGAAACAACATGGCCAAGATGAGAAAATGCATACTGCTTGCAGATGCAAAGGTGGACGTGCTATTTAAGCAAAACCAGTTTAGAATTCCTACAGGTCTTAGGGAAACTTTCAGGATGACATTCGTCTTGTTTTAGTTTTGCACGTTCACCATCCACACCGAGAAAGTCTATTGGAGAAAACATTCTGTCAGTTTTGCTGATGCCAGATGCACTCGAGTGTAACTGCCGTCCGACAGGCCATCGAAACACAAGCACGAAAAACAGCCCAACTTCACTGAGTCAAACCCCCACTCTTAACTTTAAGTCTCGTTGTGCTCTGTCAAACTCCTGTGTCAGAAATCGCAGCAGGACCAGGGGAGCGACGGTCCTCGGCTCTGGTGAGGCCGCACCTCGAATACCGTGTTCAGTTTTGGGCCCCTCACTACAACACAGACACTGAGGGGCTGGAGTGCGTCCAGACAAGAGCAACGAAGGTGGTGAAGGGTCTAGAGAACAAGTCCTGTGAGGAGCGGCTGAGGGAACTGGGGGTGTTTAGCCTGGAGAAGAGGAGGCTGCGGGGAGACCTCATCACTCTCTACAACTCCCTGAAAGGACATTGTAGCAAGGTGGGTGTTGGTCTCTTTTCCCAAGTAACAAGCGATACGAGGAGAAGCAACGGCCTCAAGTGGCACCAGGAGAGGTTTACATCAGCTATTGGGCAACATTTCTCCACTGAAAGGGTTGTCAAGCATTGGAACAGGCTGCCCAAGGAGGTGGTTGAGTCACCATCCACGGGTACATGTGCCTAAGTTGAGAACAAGAAGTGCTCGCCACCATGCTCCTCCTTCATTCGCTTTCCTCCACTAAAACACGAGAATCACTGCATAAGGTGAAAGAAAACTTACCTTCTCTTCCCACATACCGCGGATTGACAGGGGGGAAGACTGAGGAAGTCCCGTGGCAGCCACCAGCGCAGCAGGACGGGTAAGAGCCACGAGTGCTGGTGGAGGTGCTGGTGGCTGCTGCTGCTGCCTCTGCTTACAGAGCCTCTGTGCGTAACCAGTTCCATTTTTGAAGTTGTTCACAGCCTAGAGGCAGAAAAACATTTACAAAGAGGTAACATGAACCTTCAGTAGCTCTAGGAACAAAAGCCTCCACAGAGTAAAATTACTTGTGTGTTATACTATCCATCCTAACATAAACCGACACACGGATATATTCAGTTTAGATATCAGGAAGAAATTCCTCCCTGTGAGGGTGGTGAGACACTGGCACAGGTTGCCCAGAGAAGCTGTGGCTGCCCCGTCCCTGGAAGGGTTCAAGGCCAGGTTGGACGGGCCTTTGGGCAACCTGGGCTAGTGGAACGTGTCCCCGCCCGTGGCAGGGGGGTTGGGACTGGATGGGCTTTAAGTTCCCTTCCAAGCCAAACCCTTCTGTGATATATGAACACATCCCACTAAACACTGACATTAAGGACTGGCAACTCAGAGTATCTGGATGTACAATACTTCAGTGTTAACACTGAATTTGAAACTGAGGCAATCCTGTTAAACACAAGTGTGACCTGCATTTGCCAGCTTGTCTCTCAAGAGTTGTCAGCTTCTGTAACAACGGGTAACGTATTTGCAAAGTAAATTTAGCCTTATTCCATTTAGCCTCGTTGAAGGAGATGTAAAGAATTATTTTCTTCCCTTTCAGCTAATTGACTGACTAGACTTTTCTTACTAACAGTTTATCTAAAAGTCACTGCATTACCTGGCGTAGGCACTTGCTGGCAATTAAAGCACCAGGAGAAACATCTGCCTGATGACACGCTTGGGCATGTATGTTCCTCACATTCCAGTCATGCTGTTCTAATACCTGGGTATAATCAGAATCATCAAAACAGGTTTTAACAAACACGGGAGTAACACTTATATTCGTCACAATACCTGTTTCCACAGTAGGGAGTAACAAGTGCGCTGGTCATGATTTCTTCACAAATGAAACATAAGAGCTCCTCTGGAATAGGATTATCTGAGGAGGAGGAGGAGGAGGAGGAAGAGGACAGCTCCTCGGGTGAAAAGGGAGGCTTTTCGTAAAGTTATCAACATACACGTGTATGATGGCTTCTTAGCATCAATATTTGGACACAGACATGCAAACTGTCCATCAACTGAATCCCAAAGTCTGTGGCTTAATTGCTGGGCAATTCCCCAAGGAAAAAATACCTATCAAAAGCCAACAGTAAGACAGAAATCTCTTTCCATTTCATACGGTAAAAAAATACAGTGACTCCTGAAAAAAGGAATAGATATTAGACAGGGAAAACCTGTACAATTGCAGGCCAAGCAACAAAACGTTTAGTGCTTTGATGACTTTTAAAATTTATTTCATCAGAATAGTTAGACAAACATGGAAACATTTGCAATAGCAACACTTGGGTCAGTTTAAAGTCTTGCTAACGCTGAAGTACAGGTCAGGAAAAACTAAGGATGTGGGGAGGGCACTGTAGGTCTTTTTATTTTCATACACATTTACATACATCTTTATACACATACATACATACACTCCACAACGCCAAACAGCTCTCCTAAGTATGTCTGCCAGTAAACTGAAATAGCAGGCAGCAAGGATCCACGTCCGTACTAAGACAGTCAGGCCCGTAGTAAACTAAGATCACTGCAACCAGTGCCATCTTAAAGAAGGAAAAAAAAACCCAAACCAACCCAAAAACCTGAAGGGAACCATCACTGTGCACGTCATAAGCATGACATGATTTTAACCTGACAACTACCCTGCTCTAAACTTTATGCATCGTTAACTTTTCCATATTTTTAAAGCCTAAGGTTATTATTTTCAATGACCTACTTGCAGCGGCAGCCTAAGGGGCGTTCTGGAGAACAGCACAGCGTCCACAACTTCCACAGCACAGCGCAGCATGATTAAGCACTAGATTTCTAGGGGAAGAAAAACAAAAAAGCACCAGCACTCGTTTACTCAACTGAAAAGCTTATTACCTGCACTTCCAAACCAACAGGCGACAGGAATACCGAAGGCAAAGCAAACCACACCCATCTGCAATACTTTGTATTCTCCAATGAAGGTTAAAAATCTTTCCTTTCATATTACAAAGGATAAACAGGGTTCGGATGCACAGAAACTGTTTTTAGAGTGACGTCTGCAGACCTCTGAGCCACGAATTAAAACATCTTCCTAAAAGATAACAGTCTCCGAGCACTTCCTCTGGAGGGAGTGGGAAAAAAAAAAAAAAAACCACAAACAACAAACCAGCAACAAACAAGCCAACCAAGAGAAGGAGGAAGCGAAGCAATACCAAGGTTTTTTTCCAGAGGTAACAAAATCCTGAGAAAACAAGATGTTTGTGCTATTAGCATAAAAATCCCAAAAGAAACAAAATAGTTCACCTTTCCCTTTGAAAAGCTGCCTTTGAGTCAAGATCTGCTCTTTTTCTCCCCCAAGCATGAAACGCCTGTTCAGCTTAAGACTGTTTTCAAAATACTAAGTGAAGTAGAATTAAGTGCACACACTGAAACACGTCGAGAAACTTATTAAAAAAACCCCAATACAATAGTACTACACTGGCTAGAAATCTTTTAAGTGTTCGGATGAAAAGGCGACTTAGTTTTAGGAAATAAAATGTTTGCAGCCAAAACCGACAGATGATGTTCCAGTCAAATGTAGGTTTAAAACTTTGGGGTTTTAATCGATGTATTAAAAATAGCTGGAGAAGGAAACGGGGACAGAAATGAAAAACCATTCAGGGGGTCAACAGTATAGATTGTCACCATGCAATCTCAACACGACAACTGCCCATCATCTATTCAGAACAAGCCAGCCCACAGTAGCACACTCCCTGGCAGAGGAAGGACCCTCTCCCCTCTCACAGGCTCGAGCAAGGAGTGCTCACAGTGTTTCGGGCTAAGGCCCAGCCAGCAGGAGGCAGCTTTTCTGTCAGACAGAGCAAGGCAAAAGGATCTCGTACAGCAACTTCCTTGCAGTCTCTTGCTCCCGAGCCCCTTCTTCAACTCCTCCTTCTTCTTCTGGTGACATGAAGGCAAAGCACGTCCTGGCCCTCTGAGCCCACGCTGCAGCCTGCTTCTCCCTAGAGCAACAGCAGGCACCTGGGATTCCCCTCCAAAGCCATTTACACACAGAAATCAGCTGAGCAGTGTATTGTGGAAGCATAAGCTGCAGTGGACATGACTTCGCATCAGTTATTTTTTTGTCCACCATGACAAAATAAAACCAGCAATTCCTTCCTTTATAGTAATTCTCCTCAATAGTTGCTCCCAATAGCTGTCACGCTTTTACATCACGGGAGAACAGATGCACTCAAAAGAACATTTACCCTAAAACGAGGACTCAGACCTACTCAAGCAGGCATGGGCAGCTCCCAGTTTCATTGAGTGTACACAGCAGCACTTGGTGGCGAAAGCAGAGTCACCGCGAACACCAATGAGAACTTTTAACACCAGCCTTTTTTTAGGGTTTGCTTTGCTTTGGTTTGGTTTTATCCCTCGAACGTGAACTAGGAAAGTCTATCTACCAAGCAAAAGGGAGCTGAACCAAAGGCTGCCGAGCATCCAACAGCTGCATCCACTTTGAAGAGCTTTACCAATTCTCCAGCACTCTACCCCCTGGTTTCTGGTGACACAGCCTGAAGCAGTGTTGAAACAAATGATCCAGATGCAATAAATAGCCCCATAAGAGTGCCTGCACGGCCTGATGGGGAATTGAAACTACATTCCTACCTTAGGACAGTTAAAACCAGGCTACACAAATCTTGATCTTGAAGAACAAGTAGATGCAAGACCTATGTTGTGTATCTCAGGAAAGCACACATGGGGCTAACAGCCCATTTCTACCTTTTCCACCTACAATCGATACAGGTAGTCACCACGTGTGTGACACTATATATATGTGTATACATATATACAGAGAGAGACAGAGATGGGGGAAAATTACTGAAGTGTTTTTATGCTCTTTGGAATACGCTATCTTTTATCGACACTAAATTTAAAAAGTGGGCAGGAGGGGCAAACTCTGCGATAGTTTCTCCCTGTAATAGTCATTTTAAAAGTGGTAAACGTTGTCCAAGAAGATGAAAAGTACTTGCCTTTCTGTGAGTCTCGGTCGGTAGCTTCCAGGGGTAACCGCTCGTTTTCCCGAGGTGAAGACACGGTTTTTGTTGGTTGGTGTTCGTGAGAGGGCTGAATCCTGTAACACTCTCCTAAACACACCCCAGGAGGGGAGGGGGAAAAAAAAAGCAGCAAAGTTTACTATATTGGCAGCACTGCTGTTTAGGAAAGAGTGACTAAGTTTGGACTTACCAGATTTATAGCGTATTTCCTTTATTGCCCTTTCCTCTTCAATAGCTGCAGCAGTCTTAGGCACCCAGTTAGGAACATCTGTAGGAAATATTTTTCAAGGATTACTAGACAGCTATACAAAGACCTTCAGCAATTCTTAATAACCAACCACCACAAGGAATTTCACTTTGGTCACAGCCCTTCTTTTTTTCTGACTGCAACCTCTGCTTCTGGCCAGCAAATTGATTCCTTGCTATTAGGTATTTGCAAGCGCAATGGACTTGCAGTGACGACACATATTAAGAAGCAAATGTTTGTTGATCTAAACTGATTCAAAACCATCTTCAGTTACCCCCAAAAGGAAATCTTCTGATGAAACATGTCGCCAGGGAGTGCTTGTCACAAAACCTCTGCCCAAAGTTCCTCTCCTGCAGTGTCTGCCAGCAGAGCTGGCGAAGGGAGTGCTCCTTGGCTGTCTCAGGTAAGGATACTAAGATTAACAAAGCCCTACTTCTTGTATTGTTGAGGTTCCTGTGGCTTACTCAGACTGAAACCGAGTTAGGAAGCATGAACAGGCAGCCCTGCCAGCCAGCCTGAAGGGCAGGGGAAAGTGAGGAGCAGCTTGGGGCTGCCTCAGAACTAGCACAGCAGTTTGCGGAGTGCGCACGTGAGAGTAGGTCGCTCTCTCACTCTCCGGGAATGTGCAATCCATTCCTTCCCTGTGAATCTCGCATCTCTGACTGAGATAACATTCAACAGTTTAACTACATTTTAAAAAATTAAAAAATATCTCTATAAAAATAGATACACATAGACATTCAGTTTACGTGGAGAGTGTCGTATGGATTCTCTTTGCTAGGTTTAAGAATAACTTTCTGTAGTAAAATGACACTGCCTACAGAGTTTGGGAAACCAGCTGAAGAAATTATTTCCGTTGAAGTCACACCACTCTCTTTTGTGAACAAACCTGTGACTTCAGTGACGAGTGTGTAGAGCCCCTGTTCAAAAGTCTCTTTCCCAGAGAAGTACCTCCTAAACTTGTAATTTCACCCCCAAATTCTGAGAAATTCTGAAGAGTATTTGATGGCCATCTGAACCATGGATCGTATTTTCAGCTCTATTTAATGAAAAAGAGGTTTGTGAATTCTACCACTGTTGAAATATACAGCCAGGCATTTCACAGGAGGTAGAAAATGCTCCGGCGTGGGGTCCTCCCTGGGCTGCAGGAGGGCATCTGCTCCACCGCTGATGGCCATGGGCTGTGGGCACAGCCTGCCCTCTCCCCACGGGCTGAGGGGAGTCTCTGCCGCAGTGCACCTCCCCCTCGCCCTCCTCCTCCTCCTCCTTTAGCTGCTCTGACCTCGGTGTTTGCAGAGGTGTTTCCCTCACTCCCCTCCTCCTCCCAGGTTTCCCTTCTTCAGTATCTTAACCCAGAGGCGCAGCCACCGTCACTAATTGGCTCGGCCTTGGCCAGAGGCAGGCCTGACTTCTAGAAGCTTCTCACAGCAGCCACCCCTGTAGCCCCTCTCCCGCTACCAAACCCCGCCACACACAAACCCACCACCACAGCCTTCGCCCTGAGCACTCCCCTGAAGAGCCCGTAGCCAAGATCAAATCAGTCCCATATGCTGGTCTGGACTCACAGCTGACCTGCAGCCATTCTTTGTGCAAGGCCGGGGCGGCTCCGGCTTCACCTTCACCCGCCCCTTCGGCAGCTGAGGCCACAATGAGCCGGGGACAGCCATCCCCCACGGGCCTTCCCAGCCTCAGAGCCAAACCCCTCCTCCAGGCCCCAAGGACCTCGGTGGCCCTACAGCGGACGCCTCCCGTCCCCCCTGCGCAGCAGCCCAGAGGACGCCAGGCCCTCTCCTTCCATCTGCCCCTCTCTGCTCCTGTCGGCTCTGGGGACGCTGCCACTCGCAGCAGCCGAGTGGTTGGAGGGGGATGGAGACTCCCCGGCCCTGCCGGGACACTGTGGCCACTGGCCCGTTGAGGGGACCCCAGGCCTGGCCTGAGCAGGGGGCTGGAGCCCAGGGCACACCAGGGGAGCTGGAGGCCGTCCCGGTGCCCGAGGGGCAGCCCTGCTCTCTGGCAAGAAAATGGTGCCCGGCACGGGGCCTTCAGCGCCTCAGGGGACACCTGGGCCTCAGGGGCCTTCACCTGGGCCTCAGGGGCCAATCCCAGCAGCCACCGTTGGTGACGTCAGCAGCCGCCCATTACACAACCCCTGCGGCTGGCCCACAGCTCGCTGCGCAATCGAGCTTGTGGCAGCAGGTGTGATTTGTAGACGAGCCCACGGACAGTGCGGCGAGCAAAAAGAAGGTTCTTGGAACCAGGGAGGATGGCTCCCCAGCCCCAAAAACGCAAGAGGGCTGATGGGAGCCGCAGCAGCTCTGGCAGGTCAGTTGAACCCATGGAGGTTGACCTGCCACAGCGGGGCCATGAGCCCATGGAGGTGGATCCTCCTCGAGCGGAGGAGGAGCCCATGGAGGTGGATCCTCCTCAAGAAGAGGAGGAGCCCATGCAGGTGGATCCACCTCGAGAGGAGGAGGAGCCCATGCAGGTGGATCCACCTCGAGAAGAGGAGGAGCCGATGGAGGTGGATCCATCTCCTGCGGGGCTGATGGGGCACTGCAGCACCATGCCTGGGTGCCCAAAGCGCCGCAGGGCCCGGGGGGGCTCTCAGCCGGCCTCCCAATAGCCCCCCCCCCCCCCCCCAACAAGTGGTGCTAGCCCCGAGGGGACCAGCCACTCCGACACCCGGTAAGCTCATCATGTCAAGCCGCAGATGAGCCCGGCTTTCCCACCCCCACCCCCTCCCCTCATAACGGGGGCCATCTCCTCTGCCCTGAGCCCAAAGAGGCGAGGAGAGGGGCTGCCATTTTCTGTCTGGCAGTGCCATAGTGCCGGGAGGAGTCCCTTGGAGCCTGTTGGAGCCCGCCGAGGACCACGGAGGACTGCCGCAGCCCCCTGAGGACCACCGAGGAACGTCAAGGACCACCGAGGACCACTGAGGACCACCGAGGACGCCCGAGGACCGCCGCAGAACCCCAAGGACCACTGAGGACCACCAAGGACCACCGAGGACCGCCAGAGACCACCGAGTACCACTGGAGGCTGTTGGACTCCCTTGGAGGCCATCAAGGTAACCGGGGCCTGGAGGTGGCATTTTTTCAGCCTGAGGATGAGGAAGCCCGTGGGGGGTGGCTGTTCTCACCCAGCTCTCGCCTCAGCTCCCCAACGGGTGCGTGAAGGGGAAGCCAGACCCGCCCCCGCAGTGCGCAGAGAAGAGCAGCAGAGCACCAAAGAAGGCAGATGCCTGTGCTGGTTCTGGCTGGGACAGGGTTCGTTTTCTTCCTAGGAGCTGGTCCAGTGCTGTACTTTGGATTTAGTACGAGAATGATGCTGATAACATGCTGGTGCTATAGTCGGTGCTAAGTAGTGCTTGTCCTAAGTCAAGGATTTTTCATTTTCCCAGGCTCTGCATGCGAGCGGGTGCACAGGAAGCTGGGAGGGCGCAGGGCTGCCAGGAGAGCTGACCCCAGCTGAGCACGGGGACGCTCCGTACCGTACGAGGTCACGCTCGGCACAGGAATCTGGGGGAGGGAGAAGAAACGGGGAGGACGGTCAAAGTGGTGACAGCACCATGGATGACCAGCTGGTGGCCCTTTCCTCTGCGGCGTTGCTCTCTTAAGTGCAGCCTGGTTCTTGCAGGTTGATCTCAAGCAAGGGCCTCCGACGGTCCCGTCGAGAAGCAAACGGGGACTTTGCCGCTCACCAGGTGAGTTTGGGAAAGAAAGGCCCCTCCTGCAAGCAGCTGGGCTGTGCTCCCTTGTCCCTTGAGTGTGCCTGTGCAGGTTGGGCAGCCTGAGAGAGGACGTCAGCCGGAGGAGGAAGGACAGCGCCTGCACCAGCCGCTGGACGTGGTTCTGCAGGGACACGCAGCCTCTGGTGCTGCCCACAGCTTGGAGGAGGAGAGGGCCAGGGCTGGGCCAGGCTGTCCCACGGACACGCCGGCTCTCCGGAGCCCCCGAGCCGGAGCTGTTGAGCCGGAGCCACGGTTCCAGCTGCCGGCTCCCTGCCTGTCCTGCCGCACCGCTCAGCAACGCGCTGCAGGCAGGGCAGGGCAGGGCAGGGCAGGCTCCGGGAGCGCTGGCCTGGCGGCATCCACTGACGAGCTCTTCTCTCTTTTCCTTTGCAGCAGGAGGGAGCAGCAGTAGCAACAGGAGGAAGAGGACGAGGAGGAGGAGGCGAAGGAGGAGGAGGAGGAGGAGGAGAAGGAGGAGGAGGAGGAGGAGGAGGAGGAGGAGGAGGAGGAGGAGGAGGAGGAGGGGGGCACGCTGCCCCGGCCCACCCAGGTCAGGAGGGAGCAGCAACAGCAGGAGATGGAGGAGAAGGAGGAGAAGGAGGAGGGGGAGGAGGGGGAGGAGGAGGAGGAGGAGGAGGAGGAGGAGGAGGATGGCACACTGCCCCGGCCCACCCAGGTCAACCAGCCCGGCCAGGGGGGCCCCAGCCGTCCCTCCACAGGCGCTGGAGGGGCAGTGAAAAGATGCAGGAAGGTGCAGCAGGTCAGGCAGCCCAGGTGTGTGCCCATAGCCAATGCCAGCAACGGCTCTCTCCTCTGGGCCGTAAGCAATTCCTCATAGACGGTGTTCCCCAGAGAGAGGGCAACGAAACCCTGCCTCTTCCTCCCGTCATGGATTCACCAGAGCTTTCTGACTCTGTCATTGCAGGTGCCGATTCATTCTCCCTGCATGAAACGCTGTGACTCCAGGGCCCCTGCAGTTGCTGTCTACAATAAAAAGATCTTTTCTCTCTTGCGACTGAGTCTGCCACAAGATATTCTGGAGTGGGGAGCTGTTGTTCTGCGATGAATCCTCAGGGAGCGCTGTAGGAGTCTGGGCCGCGCTGGAGGGAAGTTAGTGCAGGCAGAAGAATGCAAGCACGAAGACAAGGCCAGCAAAATAAGGCTGGCAAAAACACACAAGATAGCAGAGAAGTGAGAAACATCTGCGGTCAGCAAAAGCACACAAGTCTGAGCAGAACAGGGTATGAGATAAGGGAGTTTTTGGCAAGTTTGGGGCTTTACGTACTAATTGCAATTAACCAAGGCAAATGCTTGTAGAGGCGCATGAACAGCACGTGCAGACAACCTGTAGCCTACTAGAAGATAGATGAGCACATGTACGGAACTTAGTAGAATATAAATGTAACAAGGATTGGGAAATAAACGGACGATCTGATCATCATATTGGTGTTGTGTCGTTCCTGTTCCCGCATGGAGAAGTAAGGGCCCCAGCAGAGCGGTTTGGGAGCATCCCTTGTCCCAGCACCCTTCTCAGTGGGTGTCAGGGCTGAGTCGAGTTGCTTTAGAAGGGAAACCCCAGCTCAGAGTCACGCGCGAGGGTGGAGGTTGGAAGGAGCAAGTGACAAGAACAGTGACAAGTTGGTAGCACTCAGAATCTAAACGTAGCCGCCCCCAGCCCCTCTGGCACCTGAGGATAAACTGGGACGCGAGGGGGGTTATTTTCTGCCAAATTACCCTGTAAGGTGACAGGTGTCAATGTTGAGGACACTCCAGGGATGGAGACGTCACCACAGACACCCTGGGGACACCCTGGTCCCCTCCCAGTTGGGGGGCATCAAAGTGGGGAGCACCCCAGGGATGGGGATGGCCCCAAGTGCCAGCTTGGGGTCCTCGAGGTCATGGGGTGTCAACGGGGGGGACACCCCGAGGATGGGGACATCACTAAGAGCCACCTTGGGGTCCCTCAAGATAATGAGGCATCAACGTGGGGGACGTCTCATGGATGGGAATGTCCCCAACAGCCACCTTGGTGTCCCCATGTCCCCTCCCATGCCCAGGGTGATGATTTGGGCACCTCCAGGAGACCCTGGGGGGTGTGTGGGGGGTGTCCCCATGGCCCCCCGGGGTGTCCCTGTGTCCCCCATCCTGGTCGATGCCATGGATGGACAAGTGGAGGCTGTTGGTGGCTTTCCTTGTCAGCCTGGTGTTGTCTCCTTCCTGAGGGGTGGGGGGGGGACACACGGGTGACAACAGGCTCCCCAAATCTGAGGGGAGTGGTTGTGGGGGGTCACTGGGACACACCCCCTTCCCAGGTGTCCTCGAGAGTTTGGGGGTGCAGGGATAGGGCTGTGGCATCGGTGGGACCCCCCCACAAAAACCCTGCAGGGGATGGTGGGGACAGCAGGGACACAGTCTGTGGGGCAACTGGGGGGTGTGGGGGGGGTCACAGTGATGGGACCCCCCAAAGCTCCTGCAGGGGAAAGTAGGGATGTGGAGGAGGGGTTTGGGGGTCCCAGTGGGGGAACTAGGGGTGTAGGAGGAGGGGTGACATCACTGGCACCTCCCCCAGACCCCTGCAGGGGACAGTAGGGATGGAGGGGATCCCAAATGGGGAACTGAGGGTCTCTGGGGGGTTCAGGCGGAGTCCTCTCAATTTTGGGGGGGTCCTGGGGAGGTTTTGGTGGTCCTCAAAAAAACCCCACAATCCAAAAAAAAAAAAAAAAAAAAAAAAGTTAATTCTAAACAGTCACTCTCCCCATTTTTTTCCTTCAAATTTCTTTTAGTTTTTAACTCTCCATATGCTTATGTGAAAGCTGCTTTCAGCTGCTGACATACTACTACTGCACATGGAAGAACTTGCCAACATGTAACAGTTTCTGCTTACAAGACAGAACAGCCACTGCTTTGTTAGTGTAAAAACATACAGGAGGGAACCTCTATCTCCACGGGCTTCTATCACATGTAACACCACAGCTCTCGACTGATTTAAGGGGGTGTGTGCTGCCCTCTACTGGTACGGGAACATTCTTCACTACTCCACAACTATTTTGTTGCAGTAAGATGCAGAAAGAGCAAGTCTGAATGGCTACAGCGCAGTATCAAACGGCAAGAAAACCCCGTTTAGCCTGAAGACAGTAAAGGTCAGCTTGACAATGCCAGCTTCATCTACTCAACGGCACTACTTATTCGGCAACTTGTACAGGATGCAGAATACTTGTAGTGCAATCTTACATACAGGGCCATTTGATCCACACTTCTAGCCCAGAGGTCCTAGCAAAATTTTCACATACCTCTGGCTCTAACCAAGGGCAGTGACTGCGCTGCAGGAGAAGTAATTTCTAAAAGCTTCTGAAGTCAGCCTCTAGTAATAGGACTCAACGCCATTACTCCAGGAAAGATGCTGACAGCATTACTAAGAGAGAGCTCTTCAGACTCCTGCCCAAGTGAATTCTGCGCACAGGAAACATCAGCTACCCCAGTTTTGCCTTCACAAGTTTTTCTTTCATTATTGTTTAAAGAACCATTTCACATTATTCCGCATATGTTCATTAGCATCGTTCCTCCTCTCAAAGTCCTTCACCCATTTAAGATTTCCTTACCAACAAGTCTGATCTTTTAGTTCCGAAGAAAAATTGATCAACGTCAAGAAATTCCTAGGAAAGCCACCGGTTTGCAGTCCAGCTTAACATCTCCCCGTGTACCCACAGGAGATAAACAAAAGAGGAGCTGAAGACAATTTCTCTCCCATAGCTCCTCCCAACTGCTTTGAGGTAACGGTTACAATCAGAACAGGGAGATGCAGAAAATCCAGCAACTAGACCTCTTCAGGTTCTCGCCTCCTCACGGCTGTCAGGAGGTGAAGGCTCTCACTGCAGAGAAGCTTTACTAAAAGAGACACCTGCTCCTCAGCAACTGCTGCCAAATTGTAATTCTCAGCCAACTGTAATCTCTGACCTAGTTGAGCTAGTAACCTACATACGGAACTCCTCTCCCTCCTAACCCCTGGAATCACCCAACCCATCTGGAGAGGGGCAGTGCAGATCCTCCCGATTCCTCTAGACAGCCGGCTTCTCCGTTACAGACATGTAAAGCAG
The DNA here is from genome assembly GCF_047716275.1 of Strix uralensis. NCBI lineage: Eukaryota > Metazoa > Chordata > Aves > Strigiformes > Strigidae > Strix > Strix uralensis. The sequence continues at coordinate 89,573,610 of NC_134012.1, read as the reverse complement.
TTACCTGGAAAACAAACGCCTGCGCTCCTTTGGAGTCTTTTTAGATTCCATCCGTTCCAGAGCAGAATCATCTGTAAACTCATCAAGTCTGGACTTTTTCTTTTCCCTGTTAAAAGAAGTTTGACCTTCACTACAATTATAGCTTGACCTTTATATCAAAAAGACACCAAGAAACAACATGGCCAAGATGAGAAAATGCATACTGCTTGCAGATGCAAAGGTGGACGTGCTATTTAAGCAAAACCAGTTTAGAATTCCTACAGGTCTTAGGGAAACTTTCAGGATGACATTCGTCTTGTTTTAGTTTTGCACGTTCACCATCCACACCGAGAAAGTCTATTGGAGAAAACATTCTGTCAGTTTTGCTGATGCCAGATGCACTCGAGTGTAACTGCCGTCCGACAGGCCATCGAAACACAAGCACGAAAAACAGCCCAACTTCACTGAGTCAAACCCCCACTCTTAACTTTAAGTCTCGTTGTGCTCTGTCAAACTCCTGTGTCAGAAATCGCAGCAGGACCAGGGGAGCGACGGTCCTCGGCTCTGGTGAGGCCGCACCTCGAATACCGTGTTCAGTTTTGGGCCCCTCACTACAACACAGACACTGAGGGGCTGGAGTGCGTCCAGACAAGAGCAACGAAGGTGGTGAAGGGTCTAGAGAACAAGTCCTGTGAGGAGCGGCTGAGGGAACTGGGGGTGTTTAGCCTGGAGAAGAGGAGGCTGCGGGGAGACCTCATCACTCTCTACAACTCCCTGAAAGGACCTTGTAGCAAGGTGGGTGTTGGTCTCTTTTCCCAAGTAACAAGCGATACGAGGAGAAGCAACGGCCTCAAGTGGCACCAGGGGAGGTTTACATCAGCTATTGGGCAACATTTCTCCACTGAAAGGGTTGTCAAGCATTGGAACAGGCTGCCCAAGGAGGTGGTTGAGTCACCATCCACGGGTACATGTGCCTAAGTTGAGAACAAGAAGTGCTCGCCACCATGCTCCTCCTTCATTCGCTTTCCTCTACTAAAACACGAGAATCACTGCATAAGGTGAAAGAAAACTTGCCTTCTCTTCCCACATACCGCGGATTGACAGGGGGGAAGACTGAGGAAGTCCCGTGGCAGCCACCAGCGCAGCAGGACGGGTAAGAGCCACGAGTGCTGGTGGAGGTGCTGGTGGCTGCTGCTGCTGCCTCTGCTTACAGAGCCTCTGTGCGTAACCAGTTCCATTTTTGAAGTTGTTCACAGCCTAGAGGCAGAAAAACATTTACAAAGAGGTAACATGAACCTTCAGTAGCTCTAGGAACAAAAGCCTCCACAGAGTAAAATTACTTGTGTGTTATACTATCCATCCTAACATAAACCGACACACGGATATATTCAGTTTAGATATCAGGAAGAAATTCCTCCCTGTGAGGGTGGTGAGACACTGGCACAGGTTGCCCAGAGAAGCTGTGGCTGCCCCGTCCCTGGAAGGGTTCAAGGCCAGGTTGGACGGGCCTTTGGGCAACCTGGGCTAGTGGAACGTGTCCCCGCCCGTGGCAGGGGGGTTGGGACTGGATGGGCTTTAAGTTCCCTTCCAAGCCAAACCCTTCTGTGATATATGAACACATCCCACTAAACACTGACATTAAGGACTGGCAACTCAGAGTATCTGGATGTACAGTACTTCAGTGTTAACACTGAATTTGAAACTGAGGCAATCCTGTTAAACACAAGTGTGACCTGCATTTGCCAGCTTGTCTCTCAAGAGTTGTCAGCTTCTGTAACAACGGGTAACGTATTTGCAAAGTAAATTTAGCCTTATTCCATTTAGCCTCGTTGAAGGAGATGTAAAGAATTATTTTCTTCCCTTTCAGCTAATTGACTGACTAGACTTTTCTTACTAACAGTTTATCTAAAAGTCACTGCATTACCTGGCGTAGGCACTTGCTGGCAATTAAAGCACCAGGAGAAACATCTGCCTGATGACACGCTTGGGCATGTATGTTCCTCACATTCCAGTCATGCTGTTCTAATACCTGGGTATAATCAGAATCATCAAAACAGGTTTTAACAAACACGGGAGTAACACTTATATTCGTCACAATACCTGTTTCCACAGTAGGGAGTAACAAGTGCGCTGGTCATGATTTCTTCACAAATGAAACATAAGAGCTCCTCTGGAATAGGATTATCTGAGGAGGAGGAGGAGGAGGAGGAAGAGGACAGCTCCTCGGGTGAAAAGGGAGGCTTTTCGTAAAGTTATCAACATACACGTGTATGATGGCTTCTTAGCATCAATATTTGGACACAGACATGCAAACTGTCCATCAACTGAATCCCAAAGTCTGTGGCTTAATTGCTGGGCAATTCCCCAAGGAAAAAATACCTATCAAAAGCCAACAGTAAGACAGAAATCTCTTTCCATTTCATACGGTAAAAAAATACAGTGACTCCTGAAAAAAGGAATAGATATTAGACAGGGAAAACCTGTACAATTGCAGGCCAAGCAACAAAACGTTTAGTGCTTTGATGACTTTTAAAATTTATTTCATCAGAATAGTTAGACAAACATGGAAACATTTGCAATAGCAACACTTGGGTCAGTTTAAAGTCTTGCTAACGCTGAAGTACAGGTCAGGAAAAACTAAGGATGTGGGGAGGGCACTGTAGGTCTTTTTATTTTCATACACATTTACATACATCTTTATACACATACATACATACACTCCACAACGCCAAACAGCTCTCCTAAGTATGTCTGCCAGTAAACTGAAATAGCAGGCAGCAAGGATCCACGTCCGTACTAAGACAGTCAGGCCCGTAGTAAACTAAGATCACTGCAACCAGTGCCATCTTAAAGAAGGAAAAAAAAACCCAAACCAACCCAAAAACCTGAAGGGAACCATCACTGTGCACGTCATAAGCATGACATGATTTTAACCTGACAACTACCCTGCTCTAAACTTTATGCATCGTTAACTTTTCCATATTTTTAAAGCCTAAGGTTATTATTTTCAGGGACCTACTTGCAGCGGCAGCCTAAGGGGCGTTCTGGAGAACAGCACAGCGTCCACAACTTCCACAGCACAGCGCAGCATGATTAAGCACTAGATTTCTAGGGGAAGAAAAACAAAAAAGCACCAGCACTCGTTTACTCAACTGAAAAGCTTATTACCTGCACTTCCAAAGCAACAGGCGACAGGAATACCGAAGGCAAAGCAAACCACACCCATCTGCAATACTTTGTATTCTCCAATGAAGGTTAAAAATCTTTCCTTTCATATTACAAAGGATAAACAGGGTTCGGATGCACAGAAACTGTTTTTAGAGTGACGTCTGCAGACCTCTGAGCCACGAATTAAAACATCTTCCTAAAAGATAACAGTCTCCGAGCACTTCCTCTGGAGGGAGTGGGAAAAAAAAAAAAAAAAACACAAACAACAAACCAGCAACAAACAAGCCAACCAAGAGAAGGAGGAAGCGAAGCAATACCAAGGTTTTTTTCCAGAGGTAACAAAATCCTGAGAAAACAAGATGTTTGTGCTATTAGCATAAAAATCCCAAAAGAAACAAAATAGTTCACCTTTCCCTTTGAAAAGCTGCCTTTGAGTCAAGATCTGCTCTTTTTCTCCCCCAAGCATGAAACGCCTGTTCAGCTTAAGACTGTTTTCAAAATACTAAGTGAAGTAGAATTAAGTGCACACACTGAAACACGTCGAGAAACTTATTAAAAAAACCCCAATACAATAGTACTACACTGGCTAGAAATCTTTTAAGTGTTTGGATGAAAAGGCGACTTAGTTTTAGGAAATAAAATGTTTGCAGCCAAAACCGACAGATGATGTTCCAGTCAAATGTAGGTTTAAAACTTTGGGGTTTTAATCGATGTATTAAAAATAGCTGGAGAAGGAAACGGGGACAGAAATGAAAAACCATTCAGGGGGTCAACTGTATAGATTGTCACCATGCAATCTCAACACGACAACTGCCCATCATCTATTCAGAACAAGCCAGCCCACAGTAGCACACTCCCTGGCAGAGGAAGGACCCTCTCCCCTCTCACAGGCTCGAGCAAGGAGTGCTCACAGTGTTTCGGGCTAAGGCCCAGCCAGCAGGAGGCAGCTTTTCTGTCAGACAGAGCAAGGCAAAAGGATCTCGTACAGCAACTTCCTTGCAGTCTCTTGCTCCCGAGCCCCTTCTTCAACTCCTCCTTCTTCTTCTGGTGACATGAAGGCAAAGCACGTCCTGGCCCTCTGAGCCCATGCTGCAGCCTGCTTCTCCCTAGAGCAACAGCAGGCACCTGGGATTCCCCTCCAAAGCCATTTACACACAGAAATCAGCTGAGCAGTGTATTGTGGAAGCATAAGCTGCAGTGGACATGACTTCGCATCAGTTATTTTTTTGTCCACCATGACAAAATAAAACCAGCAATTCCTTCCTTTATAGTAATTCTCCTCAATAGTTGCTCCCAATAGCTGTCACGCTTTTACATCACGGGAGAACAGATGCACTCAAAAGAACATTTACCCTAAAACGAGGACTCAGACCTACTCAAGCAGGCATGGGCAGCTCCCAGTTTCATTGAGTGTACACAGCAGCACTTGGTGGCGAAAGCAGAGTCACCGCGAACACCAATGAGAACTTTTAACACCAGCCTTTTTTTAGGGTTTGCTTTGCTTTGGTTTGGTTTTATCCCTCGAACGTGAACTAGGAAAGTCTATCTACCAAGCAAAAGGGAGCTGAACCAAAGGCTGCCGAGCATCCAACAGCTGCATCCACTTTGAAGAGCTTTACCAATTCTCCAGCACTCTACCCCCTGGTTTCTGGTGACACAGCCTGAAGCAGTGTTGAAACAAATGATCCAGATGCAATAAATAGCCCCATAAGAGTGCCTGCACGGCCTGATGGGGAATTGAAACTACATTCCTACCTTAGGACAGTTAAAACCAGGCTACACAAATCTTGATCTTGAAGAACAAGTAGATGCAAGACCTATGTTGTGTATCTCAGGAAAGCACACATGGGGCTAACAGCCCATTTCTACCTTTTCCACCTACAATCGATACAGGTAGTCACCACGTGTGTGACACTATATATATGTGTATACATATATACAGAGAGAGACAGAGATGGGGGAAAATTACTGAAGTGTTTTTATGCTCTTTGGAATACGCTATCTTTTATCGACACTAAATTTAAAAAGTGGGCAGGAGGGGCAAACTCTGCGATAGTTTCTCCCTGTAATAGTCATTTTAAAAGTGGTAAACGTTGTCCAAGAAGATGAAAAGTACTTGCCTTTCTGTGAGTCTCGGTCGGTAGCTTCCAGGGGTAACCGCTCGTTTTCCCGAGGTGAAGACACGGTTTTTGTTGGTTGGTGTTCGTGAGAGGGCTGAATCCTGTAACACTCTCCTAAACACACCCCAGGAGGGGAGGGGGAAAAAAAAAGCAGCAAAGTTTACTATATTGGCAGCACTGCTGTTTAGGAAAGAGTGACTAAGTTTGGACTTACCAGATTTATAGCGTATTTCCTTTATTGCCCTTTCCTCTTCAATAGCTGCAGCAGTCTTAGGCACCCAGTTAGGAACATCTGTAGGAAATATTTTTCAAGGATTACTAGACAGCTATACAAAGACCTTCAGCAATTCTTAATAACCAACCACCACAAGGAATTTCACTTTGGTCACAGCCCTTCTTTTTTTCTGACTGCAACCTCTGCTTCTGGCCAGCAAATTGATTCCTTGCTATTAGGTATTTGCAAGCGCAATGGACTTGCAGTGACGACACATATTAAGAAGCAAATGTTTGTTGATCTAAACTGATTCAAAACCATCTTCAGTTACCCCCAAAAGGAAATCTTCTGATGAAACATGTCGCCAGGGAGTGCTTGTCACAAAACCTCTGCCCAAAGTTCCTCTCCTGCAGTGTCTGCCAGCAGAGCTGGCGAAGGGAGTGCTCCTTGGCTGTCTCAGGTAAGGCTACTAAGATTAACAAAGCCCTACTTCTTGTATTGTTGAGGTTCCTGTGGCTTACTCAGACTGAAACCGAGTTAGGAAGCATGAACAGGCAGCCCTGCCAGCCAGCCTGAAGGGCAGGGGAAAGTGAGGAGCAGCTTGGGGCTGCCTCAGAACTAGCACAGCAGTTTGCGGAGTGCGCACGTGAGAGTAGGTCGCTCTCTCACTCTCCGGGAATGTGCAATCCATTCCTTCCCTGTGAATCTCGCATCTCTGACTGAGATAACATTCAACAGTTTAACTACATTTTAAAAAATTAAAAAATATCTCTATAAAAATAGATACACATAGACATTCAGTTTACGTGGAGAGTGTCGTATGGATTCTCTTTGCTAGGTTTAAGAATAACTTTCTGTAGTAAAATGACACTGCCTACAGAGTTTGGGAAACCAGCTGAAGAAATTATTTCCGTTGAAGTCACACCACTCTCTTTTGTGAACAAACCTGTGACTTCAGTGACGAGTGTGTAGAGCCCCTGTTCAAAAGTCTCTTTCCCAGAGAAGTACCTCCTAAACTTGTAATTTCACCCCCAAATTCTGAGAAATTCTGAAGAGTATTTGATGGCCATCTGAACCATGGATCGTATTTTCAGCTCTATTTAATGAAAAAGAGGTTTGTGAATTCTACCACTGTTGAAATATACAGCCAGGCATTTCACAGGAGGTAGAAAATGCTCCGGCGTGGGGTCCTCCCTGGGCTGCAGGAGGGCATCTGCTCCACCGCTGATGGCCATGGGCTGTGGGCACAGCCTGCCCTCTCCCCACGGGCTGAGGGGAGTCTCTGCCGCAGCGCACCTCCCCCTCGCCCTCCTCCTCCTCCTCCTTTAGCTGCTCTGACCTCGGTGTTTGCAGAGGTGTTTCCCTCACTCCCCTCCTCCTCCCAGGTTTCCCTTCTTCAGTATCTTAACCCAGAGGCGCAGCCACCGTCACTAATTGGCTCGGCCTTGGCCAGAGGCAGGCCTGACTTCTAGAAGCTTCTCACAGCAGCCACCCCTGTAGCCCCTCTCCCGCTACCAAACCCCGCCACACACAAACCCACCACCACAGCCTTCGCCCTGAGCACTCCCCTGAAGAGCCCGTAGCCAAGATCAAATCAGTCCCATATGCTGGTCTGGACTCACAGCTGACCTGCAGCCATTCTTTGTGCAAGGCCGGGGCGGCTCCGGCTTCACCTTCACCCGCCCCTTCGGCAGCTGAGGCCACAATGAGCCGGGGACAGCCATCCCCCACGGGCCTTCCCAGCCTCAGAGCCAAACCCCTCCTCCAGGCCCCAAGGACCTCGGTGGCCCTACAGCGGACGCCTCCCGTCCCCCCTGCGCAGCAGCCCAGAGGACGCCAGGCCCTCTCCTTCCATCTGCCCCTCTCTGCTCCTGTCGGCTCTGGGGACGCTGCCACTCGCAGCAGCCGAGTGGTTGGAGGGGGATGGAGACTCCCCGGCCCTGCCGGGACACTGTGGCCACTGGCCCGTTGAGGGGACCCCAGGCCTGGCCTGAGCAGGGGGCTGGAGCCCAGGGCACACCAGGGGAGCTGGAGGCCGTCCCGGTGCCCGAGGGGCAGCCCTGCTCTCTGGCAAGAAAATGGTGCCCGGCACGGGGCCTTCAGCGCCTCAGGGGACACCTGGGCCTCAGGGGCCTTCACCTGGGCCTCAGGGGCCAATCCCAGCAGCCACCGTTGGTGACGTCAGCAGCCGCCCATTACACAACCCCTGCGGCTGGCCCACAGCTCGCTGCGCAATCGAGCTTGTGGCAGCAGGTGTGATTTGTAGACGAGCCCACGGACAGTGCGGCGAGCAAAAAGAAGGTTCTTGGAACCAGGGAGGATGGCTCCCCAGCCCCAAAAACGTAAGAGGGCTGATGGGAGCCGCAGCAGCTCTGGCAGGTCAGTTGAACCCATGGAGGTTGACCTGCCACAGCGGGGCCATGAGCCCATGGAGGTGGATCCTCCTCAAGAAGAGGAGGAGCCCATGCAGGTGGATCCACCTCGAGAGGAGGAGGAGCCCATGCAGGTGGATCCACCTCGAGAGGAGGAGGAGCCCATGCAGGTGGATCCACCTCGAGAAGAGGAGGAGCCGATGGAGGTGGATCCATCTCCTGCGGGGCTGATGGGGCACTGCAGCACCATGCCTGGGTGCCCAAAGCGCCGCAGGGCCCGGGGGGGCTCTCAGCCGGCCTCCCAATAGCCCCCCCCCCCACCCCCAACAAGTGGTGCTAGCCCCGAGGGGACCAGCCACTCCGACACCCGGTAAGCTCATCATGTCAAGCCGCAGATGAGCCCGGCTTTCCCACCCCCACCCCCTCCCCTCATAACGGGGGCCATCTCCTCTGCCCTGAGCCCAAAGAGGCGAGGAGAGGGGCTGCCATTTTCTGTCTGGCAGTGCCATAGTGCCGGGAGGAGTCCCTTGGAGCCTGTTGGAGCCCGCCGAGGACCACGGAGGACTGCCGCAGCCCCCTGAGGACCACCGAGGAACGTCAAGGACCACCGAGGACCACTGAGGACCACCGAGGACGCCCGAGGACCGCCGCAGAACCCCAAGGACCACTGAGGACCACCAAGGACCACCGAGGACCGCCAGAGACCACCGAGTACCACTGGAGGCTGTTGGACTCCCTTGGAGGCCATCAAGGTAACCGGGGCCTGGAGGTGGCATTTTTTCAGCCTGAGGATGAGGAAGCCCGTGGGGGGTGGCTGTTCTCACCCAGCTCTCGCCTCAGCTCCCCAACGGGTGCGTGAAGGGGAAGCCAGACCCGCCCCCGCAGTGCGCAGAGAAGAGCAGCAGAGCACCAAAGAAGGCAGATGCCTGTGCTGGTTCTGGCTGGGACAGAGTTCGTTTTCTTCCTAGGAGCTGGTCCAGTGCTGTACTTTGGATTTAGTACGAGAATGATGCTGATAACATGCTGGTGCTATAGTCGGTGCTAAGTAGTGCTTGTCCTAAGTCAAGGATTTTTCATTTTCCCAGGCTCTGCATGCGAGCGGGTGCACAGGAAGCTGGGAGGGCGCAGGGCTGCCGGGAGAGCTGACCCCAGCTGAGCACGGGGACGCTCCGTACCGTACGAGGTCACGCTCGGCACAGGAATCTGGGGGAGGGAGAAGAAACGGGGAGGACGGTCAAAGTGGTGACAGCACCATGGATGACCAGCTGGTGGCCCTTTCCTCTGCGGCGTTGCTCTCTTAAGTGCAGCCTGGTTCTTGCAGGTTGATCTCAAGCAAGGGCCTCCGACGGTCCCGTCGAGAAGCAAACGGGGACTTTGCCGCTCACCAGGTGAGTTTGGGAAAGAAAGGCCCCTCCTGCAAGCAGCTGGGCTGTGCTCCCTTGTCCCTTGAGTGTGCCTGTGCAGGTTGGGCAGCCTGAGAGAGGACGTCAGCCGGAGGAGGAAGGACAGCGCCTGCACCAGCCGCTGGACGTGGTTCTGCAGGGACACGCAGCCTCTGGTGCTGCCCACAGCTTGGAGGAGGAGAGGGCCAGGGCTGGGCCAGGCTGTCCCACGGACACGCCGGCTCTCCGGAGCCCCCGAGCCGGAGCTGTTGAGCCGGAGCCACGGTTCCAGCTGCCGGCTCCCTGCCTGTCCTGCCGCACCGCTCAGCAACGCGCTGCAGGCAGGGCAGGGCAGGGCAGGGCAGGCTCCGGGAGCGCTGGCCTGGCGGCATCCACTGACGAGCTCTTCTCTCTTTTCCTTTGCAGCAGGAGGGAGCAGCAGTAGCAACAGGAGGAAGAGGACGAGGAGGAGGAGGAGGAGGAGGAGGAGGAGGAGGAGGAGAAGGAGGAGGAGGAGGAGGAGGAGGAGGAGGGGGGCACGCTGCCCCGGCCCACCCAGGTCAGGAGGGAGCAGCAACAGCAGGAGATGGAGGAGAAGGAGGAGAAGGAGGAGGGGGAGGAGGGGGAGGAGGAGGAGGAGGAGGAGGAGGAGGAGGATGGCACACTGCCCCGGCCCACCCAGGTCAACCAGCCTGGCCAGGGGGCCCCCAGCCGTCCCTCCACAGGCGCCGGAGGGGCAGTGAAAAGATGCAGGAAGGTGCAGCAGGTCAGGCAGCCCAGGTGTGTGCCCATAGCCAATGCCAGCAACGGCTCTCTCCTCTGGGCCGTAAGCAATTCCTCATAAACGGTGTTCCCCAGAGAGAGGGCAACGAAACCCTGCCTCTTCCTGCCGTCATGGATTCACCAGAGCTTTCTGACTCTGTCATTGCAGGTGCCGATTCATTCTCCCTGCATGAAACGCTGTGACTCCAGGGCCCCTGCAGTTGCTGTCTACAATAAAAAGATCTTTTCTCTCTTGCGACTGAGTCTGCCACAAGATATTCTGGAGTGGGGAGCTGTTGTTCTGCGATGAATCCTCAGGGAGCGCTGTAGGAGTCTGGGCCGCGCTGGAGGGAAGTTAGTGCAGGCAGAAGAATGCAAGCACGAAGACAAGGCCAGCAAAATAAGGCTGGCAAAAACACACAAGATAGCAGAGAAGTGAGAAACATCTGCGGTCAGCAAAAGCACACAAGTCTGAGCAGAACAGGGTATGAGATAAGGGAATTTTTGGCAAGTTTGGGGCTTTACGTACTAATTGTAATTAACCAAGGCAAATGCTTGTAGAGGCGCATGAACAGCACGTGCAGACAACCTGTAGCCTACTAGAAGATAGATGAGCACGTGTACGGAACTTAGTAGAATATAAATGTAACAAGGATTGGGAAATAAACGGACGATCTGATCATCATATTGGTGTTGTGTCGTTCCTGTTCCCGCATGGAGAAGTAAGGGCCCCAGCAGAGCGGTTTGGGAGCATCCCTTGTCCCAGCACCCTTCTCAGTGGGTGTCAGGGCTGAGTCGAGTTGCTTTAGAAGGGAAACCCCAGCTCAGAGTCACGCGCGAGGGTGGAGGTTGGAAGGAGCAAGTGACAAGAACAGTGACAAGTTGGTAGCACTCAGAATCTAAACGTAGCCGCCCCCAGCCCCTCTGGCACCTGAGGATAAACTGGGACGCAAGGGGGGTTATTTTCTGCCAAATTACCCTGTAAGGTGACAGGTGTCAATGTTGAGGACACTCCAGGGATGGAGACGTCACCACAGACACCCTGGGGACACCCTGGTCCCCTCCCAGTTGGGGGGCATCAAAGTGGGGAGCACCCCAGGGATGGGGATGGCCCCAAGTGCCAGCTTGGGGTCCTCGAGGTCATGGGGTGTCAACGGGGGGGACACCCCGAGGATGGGGACATCACTAAGAGCCACCTTGGGGTCCCTCAAGATAATGAGGCATCAACGTGGGGGACGTCTCATGGATGGGAATGTCCCCAACAGCCACCTTGGTGTCCCCATGTCCCCTCCCATGCCCAGGGTGATGATTTGGGCACCTCCAGGAGACCCTGGGGGGTGTGTGGGGGGTGTCCCCATGGCCCCCCGGGGTGTCCCTGTGTCCCCCATCCTGGTCGATGCCATGGATGGACAAGTGGAGGCTGTTGGTGGCCTTCCTTGTCAGCCTGGTGTTGTCTCCTTCCTGAGGGGTGGGGGGGACACACACGGGTGACAACAGGCTCCCCAAATCTGAGGGGAGTGGTTGTGGGGGGTCACTGGGACACACCCCCTTCCCAGGTGTCCTCGAGAGTTTGGGGGTGCAGGGATAGGGCTGTGGCATCGGTGGGACCCCCCCACAAAAACCCTGCAGGGGATGGTGGGGACAGCAGGGACACAGTCTGTGGGGCAACTGGGGGGTGTGGGGGGGGTCACAGTGATGGGACCCCCCAAAGCTCCTGCAGGGGAAAGTAGGGATGTGGAGGAGGGGTTTGGGGGTCCCAGTGGGGGAACTAGGGGTGTAGGAGGAGGGGTGACATCACTGGCACCTCCCCCAGACCCCTGCAGGGGACAGTAGGGATGGAGGGGATCCCAAATGGGGAACTGAGGGTCTCTGGGGGGTTCAGGCGGAGTCCTCTCAATTTTGGGGGGGTCCTGGGGAGGTTTTGGTGGTCCTCAAAAAAACCCCACAATCCAAAAAAAAAAAAAAAAAAAAAAAAGTTAATTCTAAACAGTCACTCTCCCCATTTTTTTCCTTCAAATTTCTTTTAGTTTTTAACTCTCCATATGCTTATGTGAAAGCTGCTTTCAGCTGCTGACATACTACTACTGCACATGGAAGAACTTGCCAACATGTAACAGTTTCTGCTTACAAGACAGAACAGCCACTGCTTTGTTAGTGTAAAAACATACAGGAGGGAACCTCTATCTCCACGGGCTTCTATCACATGTAACACCACAGCTCTCGACTGATTTAAGGGGGTGTGTGCTGCCCTCTACTGGTACGGGAACATTCTTCACTACTCCACAACTATTTTGTTGCAGTAAGATGCAGAAAGAGCAAGTCTGAATGGCTACAGCGCAGTATCAAACGGCAAGAAAACCCCGTTTAGCCTGAAGACAGTAAAGGTCAGCTTGACAATGCCAGCTTCATCTACTCAACGGCACTACTTATTCGGCAACTTGTACAGGATGCAGAATACTTGTAGTGCAATCTTACATACAGGGCCATTTGATCCACACTTCTAGCCCAGAGGTCCTAGCAAAATTTTCACATACCTCTGGCTCTAACCAAGGGCAGTGACTGCGCTGCAGGAGAAGTAATTTCTAAAAGCTTCTGAAGTCAGCCTCTAGTAATAGGACTCAACGCCATTACTCCAGGAAAGATGCTGACAGCATTACTAAGAGAGAGCTCTTCAGACTCCTGCCCAAGTGAATTCTGGGCACAGGAAACATCAGCTACCCCAGTTTTGCCTTCACAAGTTTTTCTTTCATTATTGTTTAAAGAACCATTTCACATTATTCCGCATATGTTCATTAGCATCGTTCCTCCTCTCAAAGTCCTTCACCCATTTAAGATTTCCTTACCAACAAGTCTGATCTTTTAGTTCCGAAGAAAAATTGATCAACGTCAAGAAATTCCTAGGAAAGCCACCGGTTTGCAGTCCAGCTTAACATCTCCCCGTGTACCCACAGGAGATAAACAAAAGAGGAGCTGAAGACAATTTCTCTCCCATAGCTCCTCCCAACTGCTTTGAGGTAACGGTTACAATCAGAACAGGGAGATGCAGAAAATCCAGCAACTAGACCTCTTCAGGTTCTCGCCTCCTCACGGCTGTCAGGAGGTGAAGGCTCTCACTGCAGAGAAGCTTTACTAAAAGAGACACCTGCTCCTCAGCAACTGCTGCCAAATTGTAATTCTCAGCCAACTGTAATCTCTGACCTAGTTGAGCTAGTAACCTACATACGGAACTCCTCTCCCTCCTAACCCCTGGAATCACCCAACCCATCTGGAGAGGGGCAGTGCAGATCCTCCCGATTCCTCTAGACAGCCGGCTTCTCCGTTACAGACATGTAAAGCAGTTACCTGGAAAACAAACGCCTGCGCTCCTTTGGAGTCTTTTTAGATTCCATCCGTTCCAGAGCAGAATCATCTGTAAACTCATCAAGTCTGGACTTTTTCTTTTCCCTGTTAAAAGAAGTTTGACCTTCACTACAATTATAGCTTGACCTTTATATCAAAAAGACACCAAGAAACAACATGGCCAAGATGAGAAAATGCATACTGCTTGCAGATGCAAAGGTGGACGTGCTATTTAAGCAAAACCAGTTTAGAATTCCTACAGGTCTTAGGGAAACTTTCAGGATGACATTCGTCTTGTTTTAGTTTTGCACGTTCACCATCCACACCGAGAAAGTCTATTGGAGAAAACATTCTGTCAGTTTTGCTGATGCCAGATGCACTCGAGTGTAACTGCCGTCCGACAGGCCATCGAAACACAAGCACGAAAAACAGCCCAACTTCACTGAGTCAAACCCCCACTCTTAACTTTAAGTCTCGTTGTGCTCTGTCAAACTCCTGTGTCAGAAATCGCAGCAGGACCAGGGGAGCGACGGTCCTCGGCTCTGGTGAGGCCGCACCTCGAATACCGTGTTCAGTTTTGGGCCCCTCACTACAACACAGACACTGAGGGGCTGGAGTGCGTCCAGACAAGAGCAACGAAGGTGGTGAAGGGTCTAGAGAACAAGTCCTGTGAGGAGCGGCTGAGGGAACTGGGGGTGTTTAGCCTGGAGAAGAGGAGGCTGCGGGGAGACCTCATCACTCTCTACAACTCCCTGAAAGGACCTTGTAGCAAGGTGGGTGTTGGTCTCTTTTCCCAAGTAACAAGCGATACGAGGAGAAGCAACGGCCTCAAGTGGCACCAGGGGAGGTTTACATCAGCTATTGGGCAACATTTCTCCACTGAAAGGGTTGTCAAGCATTGGAACAGGCTGCCCAAGGAGGTGGTTGAGTCACCATCCACGGGTACATGTGCCTAAGTTGAGAACAAGAAGTGCTCGCCACCATGCTCCTCCTTCATTCGCTTTCCTCTACTAAAACACGAGAATCACTGCATAAGGTGAAAGAAAACTTACCTTCTCTTCCCACATACCGCGGATTGACAGGGGGGAAGACTGAGGAAGTCCCGTGGCAGGTAAGAGCCACGAGTGCTGGTGGAGGTGCTGGTGGCTGCTGCTGCTGCCTCTGCTTACAGAGCCTCTGTGCGTAACCAGTTCCATTTTTGAAGTTGTTCACAGCCTAGAGGCAGAAAAACATTTACAAAGAGGTAACATGAACCTTCAGTAGCTCTAGGAACAAAAGCCTCCACAGAGTAAAATTACTTGTGTGTTATACTATCCATCCTAACATAAACCGACACACGGATATATTCAGTTTAGATATCAGGAAGAAATTCCTCCCTGTGAGGGTGGTGAGACACTGGCACAGGTTGCCCAGAGAAGCTGTGGCTGCCCCCTCCCTGGAAGGGTTCAAGGCCAGGTTGGACGGGCCTTTGGGCAACCTGGGCTAGTGGAACGTGTCCCCGCCCGTGGCAGGGGGGTTGGGACTGGATGGGCTTTAAGTTCCCTTCCAAGCCAAACCCTTCTGTGATATATGAACACATCCCACTAAACACTGACATTAAGGACTGGCAACTCAGAGTATCTGGATGTACAGTACTTCAGTGTTAACACTGAATTTGAAACTGAGGCAATCCTGTTAAACACAAGTGTGACCTGCATTTGCCAGCTTGTCTCTCAAGAGTTGTCAGCTTCTGTAACAACGGGTAACGTATTTGCAAAGTAAATTTAGCCTTATTCCATTTAGCCTCGTTGAAGGAGATGTAAAGAATTATTTTCTTCCCTTTCAGCTAATTGACTGACTAGACTTTTCTTACTAACAGTTTATCTAAAAGTCACTGCATTACCTGGCGTAGGCACTTGCTGGCAATTAAAGCACCAGGAGAAACATCTGCCTGATGACACGCTTGGGCATGTATGTTCCTCACATTCCAGTCATGCTGTTCTAATACCTGGGTATAATCAGAATCATCAAAACAGGTTTTAACAACCACGGGAGTAACACTTATATTCGTCACAATACCTGTTTCCACAGTAGGGAGTAACAAGTGCGCTGGTCATGATTTCTTCACAAATGAAACATAAGAGCTCCTCTGGAATAGGATTATCTGAGGAGGAGGAGGAGGAGGAAGAGGACAGCTCCTCGGGTGAAAAGGGAGGCTTTTCGTAAAGTTATCAACATACACGTGTATGATGGCTTCTTAGCATCAATATTTGGACACAGACATGCAAACTGTCCATCAACTGAATCCCAAAGTCTGTGGCTTAATTGCTGGGCAATTCCCCAAGGAAAAAATACCTATCAAAAGCCAACAGTAAGACAGAAATCTCTTTCCATTTCATACGGTAAAAAAATACAGTGACTCCTGAAAAAAGGAATAGATATTAGACAGGGAAAACCTGTACAATTGCAGGCCAAGCAACAAAACGTTTAGTGCTTTGATGACTTTTAAAATTTATTTCATCAGAATAGTTAGACAAACATGGAAACATTTGCAATAGCAACACTTGGGTCAGTTTAAAGTCTTGCTAACGCTGAAGTACAGGTCAGGAAAAACTAAGGATGTGGGGAGGGCACTGTAGGTCTTTTTATTTTCATACACATTTACATACATCTTTATACACATACATACATACACTCCACAACGCCAAACAGCTCTCCTAAGTATGTCTGCCAGTAAACTGAAATAGCAGGCAGCAAGGATCCACGTCCGTACTAAGACAGTCAGGCCCGTAGTAAACTAAGATCACTGCAACCAGTGCCATCTTAAAGAAGGAAAAAAAAACCCAAACCAACCCAAAAACCTGAAGGGAACCATCACTGTGCACGTCATAAGCATGACATGATTTTAACCTGACAACTACCCTGCTCTAAACTTTATGCATCGTTAACTTTTCCATATTTTTAAAGCCTAAGGTTATTATTTTCAGGGACCTACTTGCAGCGGCAGCCTAAGGGGCGTTCTGGAGAACAGCACAGCGTCCACAACTTCCACAGCACAGCGCAGCATGATTAAGCACTAGATTTCTAGGGGAAGAAAAACAAAAAAGCACCAGCACTCGTTTACTCAACTGAAAAGCTTATTACCTGCACTTCCAAAGCAACAGGCGACAGGAATACCGAAGGCAAAGCAAACCACACCCATCTGCAATACTTTGTATTCTCCAATGAAGGTTAAAAATCTTTCCTTTCATATTACAAAGGATAAACAGGGTTCGGATGCACAGAAACTGTTTTTAGAGTGACGTCTGCAGACCTCTGAGCCACGAATTAAAACATCTTCCTAAAAGATAACAGTCTCCGAGCACTTCCTCTGGAGGGAGTGGGGAAAAAAAAAAAAAAACCACAAACAACAAACCAGCAACAAACAAGCCAACCAAGAGAAGGAGGAAGCGAAGCAATACCAAGGTTTTTTTCCAGAGGTAACAAAATCCTGAGAAAACAAGATGTTTGTGCTATTAGCATAAAAATCCCAAAAGAAACAAAATAGTTCACCTTTCCCTTTGAAAAGCTGCCTTTGAGTCAAGATCTGCTCTTTTTCTCCCCCAAGCATGAAACGCCTGTTCAGCTTAAGACTGTTTTCAAAATACTAAGTGAAGTAGAATTAAGTGCACACACTGAAACACGTCGAGAAACTTATTAAAAAAACCCCAATACAATAGTACTACACTGGCTAGAAATCTTTTAAGTGTTCGGATGAAAAGGCGACTTAGTTTTAGGAAATAAAATGTTTGCAGCCAAAACCGACAGATGATGTTCCAGTCAAATGTAGGTTTAAAACTTTGGGGTTTTAATCGATGTATTAAAAATAGCTGGAGAAGGAAACGGGGACAGAAATGAAAAACCATTCAGGGGGTCAACTGTATAGATTGTCACCATGCAATCTCAACACGACAACTGCCCATCATCTATTCAGAACAAGCCAGCCCACAGTAGCACACTCCCTGGCAGAGGAAGGACCCTCTCCCCTCTCACAGGCTCGAGCAAGGAGTGCTCACAGTGTTTCGGGCTAAGGCCCAGCCAGCAGGAGGCAGCTTTTCTGTCAGACAGAGCAAGGCAAAAGGATCTCGTACAGCAACTTCCTTGCAGTCTCTTGCTCCCGAGCCCCTTCTTCAACTCCTCCTTCTTCTTCTGGTGACATGAAGGCAAAGCACGTCCTGGCCCTCTGAGCCCACGCTGCAGCCTGCTTCTCCCTAGAGCAACAGCAGGCACCTGGGATTCCCCTCCAAAGCCATTTACACACAGAAATCAGCTGAGCAGTGTATTGTGGAAGCATAAGCTGCAGTGGACATGACTTCGCATCAGTTATTTTTTTGTCCACCATGACAAAATAAAACCAGCAATTCCTTCCTTTATAGTAATTCTCCTCAATAGTTGCTCCCAATAGCTGTCACGCTTTTACATCACGGGAGAACAGATGCACTCAAAAGAACATTTACCCTAAAACGAGGACTCAGACCTACTCAAGCAGGCATGGGCAGCTCCCAGTTTCATTGAGTGTACACAGCAGCACTTGGTGGCGAAAGCAGAGTCACCGCGAACACCAATGAGAACTTTTAACACCAGCCTTTTTTTAGGGTTTGCTTTGCTTTGGTTTGGTTTTATCCCTCGAACGTGAACTAGGAAAGTCTATCTACCAAGCAAAAGGGAGCTGAACCAAAGGCTGCCGAGCATCCAACAGCTGCATCCACTTTGAAGAGCTTTACCAATTCTCCAGCACTCTACCCCCTGGTTTCTGGTGACACAGCCTGAAGCAGTGTTGAAACAAATGATCCAGATGCAATAAATAGCCCCATAAGAGTGCCTGCACGGCCTGATGGGGAATTGAAACTACATTCCTACCTTAGGACAGTTAAAACCAGGCTACACAAATCTTGATCTTGAAGAACAAGTAGATGCAAGACCTATGTTGTGTATCTCAGGAAAGCACACATGGGGCTAACAGCCCATTTCTACCTTTTCCACCTACAATCGATACAGGTAGTCACCACGTGTGTGACACTATATATATGTGTATACATATATACAGAGAGAGACAGAGATGGGGGAAAATTACTGAAGTGTTTTTATGCTCTTTGGAATACGCTATCTTTTATCGACACTAAATTTAAAAAGTGGGCAGGAGGGGCAAACTCTGCGATAGTTTCTCCCTGTAATAGTCATTTTAAAAGTGGTAAACGTTGTCCAAGAAGATGAAAAGTACTTGCCTTTCTGTGAGTCTCGGTCGGTAGCTTCCAGGGGTAACCGCTCGTTTTCCCGAGGTGAAGACACGGTTTTTGTTGGTTGGTGTTCGTGAGAGGGCTGAATCCTGTAACACTCTCCTAAACACACCCCAGGAGGGGAGGGGGAAAAAAAAACCAGCAAAGTTTACTATATTGGCAGCACTGCTGTTTAGGAAAGAGTGACTAAGTTTGGACTTACCAGATTTATAGCGTATTTCCTTTATTGCCCTTTCCTCTTCAATAGCTGCAGCAGTCTTAGGCACCCAGTTAGGAACATCTGTAGGAAATATTTTTCAAGGATTACTAGACAGCTATACAAAGACCTTCAGCAATTCTTAATAACCAACCACCACAAGGAATTTCACTTTGGTCACAGCCCTTCTTTTTTTCTGACTGCAACCTCTGCTTCTGGCCAGCAAATTGATTCCTTGCTATTAGGTATTTGCAAGCGCAATGGACTTGCAGTGACGACACATATTAAGAAGCAAATGTTTGTTGATCTAAACTGATTCAAAACCATCTTCAGTTACCCCCAAAAGGAAATCTTCTGATGAAACATGTCGCCAGGGAGTGCTTGTCACAAAACCTCTGCCCAAAGTTCCTCTCCTGCAGTGTCTGCCAGCAGAGCTGGCGAAGGGAGTGCTCCTTGGCTGTCTCAGGTAAGGATACTAAGATTAACAAAGCCCTACTTCTTGTATTGTTGAGGTTCCTGTGGCTTACTCAGACTGAAACCGAGTTAGGAAGCATGAACAGGCAGCCCTGCCAGCCAGCCTGAAGGGCAGGGGAAAGTGAGGAGCAGCTTGGGGCTGCCTCAGAACTAGCACAGCAGTTTGCGGAGTGCGCACGTGAGAGTAGGTCGCTCTCTCACTCTCCGGGAATGTGCAATCCATTCCTTCCCTGTGAATCTCGCATCTCTGACTGAGATAACATTCAACAGTTTAACTACATTTTAAAAAATTAAAAAAAATCTCTATAAAAATAGATACACATAGACATTCAGTTTACGTGGAGAGTGTCGTATGGATTCTCTTTGCTAGGTTTAAGAATAACTTTCTGTAGTAAAATGACACTGCCTACAGAGTTTGGGAAACCAGCTGAAGAAATTATTTCCGTTGAAGTCACACCACTCTCTTTTGTGAACAAACCTGTGACTTCAGTGACGAGTGTGTAGAGCCCCTGTTCAAAAGTCTCTTTCCCAGAGAAGTACCTCCTAAACTTGTAATTTCACCCCCAAATTCTGAGAAATTCTGAAGAGTATTTGATGGCCATCTGAACCATGGATCGTATTTTCAGCTCTATTTAATGAAAAAGAGGTTTGTGAATTCTACCACTGTTGAAATATACAGCCAGGCATTTCACAGGAGGTAGAAAATGCTCCGGCGTGGGGTCCTCCCTGGGCTGCAGGAGGGCATCTGCTCCACCGCTGATGGCCATGGGCTGTGGGCACAGCCTGCCCTCTCCCCACGGGCTGAGGGGAGTCTCTGCCGCAGCGCACCTCCCCCTCGCCCTCCTCCTCCTCCTCCTTTAGCTGCTCTGACCTCGGTGTTTGCAGAGGTGTTTCCCTCACTCCCCTCCTCCTCCCAGGTTTCCCTTCTTCAGTATCTTAACCCAGAGGCGCAGCCACCGTCACTAATTGGCTCGGCCTTGGCCAGAGGCAGGCCTGACTTCTAGAAGCTTCTCACAGCAGCCACCCCTGTAGCCCCTCTCCCGCTACCAAACCCCGCCACACACAAACCCACCACCACAGCCTTCGCCCTGAGCACTCCCCTGAAGAGCCCGTAGCCAAGATCAAATCAGTCCCATATGCTGGTCTGGACTCACAGCTGACCTGCAGCCATTCTTTGTGCAAGGCCGGGGCGGCTCCGGCTTCACCTTCACCCGCCCCTTCGGCAGCTGAGGCCACAATGAGCCGGGGACAGCCATCCCCCACGGGCCTTCCCAGCCTCAGAGCCAAACCCCTCCTCCAGGCCCCAAGGACCTCGGTGGCCCTACAGCGGACGCCTCCCGTCCCCCCTGCGCAGCAGCCCAGAGGACGCCAGGCCCTCTCCTTCCATCTGCCCCTCTCTGCTCCTGTCGGCTCTGGGGACGCTGCCACTCGCAGCAGCCGAGTGGTTGGAGGGGGATGGAGACTCCCCGGCCCTGCCGGGACACTGTGGCCACTGGCCCGTTGAGGGGACCCCAGGCCTGGCCTGAGCAGGGGGCTGGAGCCCAGGGCACACCAGGGGAGCTGGAGGCCGTCCCGGTGCCCGAGGGGCAGCCCTGCTCTCTGGCAAGAAAATGGTGCCCGGCACGGGGCCTTCAGCGCCTCAGGGGACACCTGGGCCTCAGGGGCCTTCACCTGGGCCTCAGGGGCCAATCCCAGCAGCCACCGTTGGTGACGTCAGCAGCCGCCCATTACACAACCCCTGCGGCTGGCCCACAGCTCGCTGCGCAATCGAGCTTGTGGCAGCAGGTGTGATTTGTAGACGAGCCCACGGACAGTGCGGCGAGCAAAAAGAAGGTTCTTGGAACCAGGGAGGATGGCTCCCCAGCCCCAAAAACGCAAGAGGGCTGATGGGAGCCGCAGCAGCTCTGGCAGGTCAGTTGAACCCATGGAGGTTGACCTGCCACAGCGGGGCCATGAGCCCATGGAGGTGGATCCTCCTCAAGAAGAGGAGGAGCCCATGCAGGTGGATCCACCTCGAGAGGAGGAGGAGCCCATGCAGGTGGATCCACCTCGAGAGGAGGAGGAGCCCATGCAGGTGGATCCACCTCGAGAAGAGGAGGAGCCGATGGAGGTGGATCCATCTCCTGCGGGGCTGATGGGGCACTGCAGCACCATGCCTGGGTGCCCAAAGCGCCGCAGGGCCCGGGGGGGCTCTCAGCCGGCCTCCCAATAGCCCCCCCCCCCCCCCCCCCAACAAGTGGTGCTAGCCCCGAGGGGACCAGCCACTCCGACACCCGGTAAGCTCATCATGTCAAGCCGCAGATGAGCCCGGCTTTCCCACCCCCACCCCCTCCCCTCATAACGGGGGCCATCTCCTCTGCCCTGAGCCCAAAGAGGCGAGGAGAGGGGCTGCCATTTTCTGTCTGGCAGTGCCATAGTGCCGGGAGGAGTCCCTTGGAGCCTGTTGGAGCCCGCCGAGGACCACGGAGGACTGCCGCAGCCCCCTGAGGACCACCGAGGAACGTCAAGGACCACCGAGGACCACTGAGGACCACCGAGGACGCCCGAGGACCGCCGCAGAACCCCAAGGACCACTGAGGACCACCAAGGACCACCGAGGACCGCCAGAGACCACCGAGTACCACTGGAGGCTGTTGGACTCCCTTGGAGGCCATCAAGGTAACCGGGGCCTGGAGGTGGCATTTTTTCAGCCTGAGGATGAGGAAGCCCGTGGGGGGTGGCTGTTCTCACCCAGCTCTCGCCTCAGCTCCCCAACGGGTGCGTGAAGGGGAAGCCAGACCCGCCCCCGCAGTGCGCAGAGAAGAGCAGCAGAGCACCAAAGAAGGCAGATGCCTGTGCTGGTTCTGGCTGGGACAGAGTTCGTTTTCTTCCTAGGAGCTGGTCCAGTGCTGTACTTTGGATTTAGTACGAGAATGATGCTGATAACATGCTGGTGCTATAGTCGGTGCTAAGTAGTGCTCGTCCTAAGTCAAGGATTTTTCATTTTCCCAGGCTCTGCATGCGAGCGGGTGCACAGGAAGCTGGGAGGGCGCAGGGCTGCCGGGAGAGCTGACCCCAGCTGAGCACGGGGACGCTCCGTACCGTACGAGGTCACGCTCGGCACAGGAATCTGGGGGAGGGAGAAGAAACGGGGAGGACGGTCAAAGTGGTGACAGCACCATGGATGACCAGCTGGTGGCCCTTTCCTCTGCGGCGTTGCTCTCTTAAGTGCAGCCTGGTTCTTGCAGGTTGATCTCAAGCAAGGGCCTCCGACGGTCCCGTCGAGAAGCAAACGGGGACTTTGCCGCTCACCAGGTGAGTTTGGGAAAGAAAGGCCCCTCCTGCAAGCAGCTGGGCTGTGCTCCCTTGTCCCTTGAGTGTGCCTGTGCAGGTTGGGCAGCCTGAGAGAGGACGTCAGCCGGAGGAGGAAGGACAGCGCCTGCACCAGCCGCTGGACGTGGTTCTGCAGGGACACGCAGCCTCTGGTGCTGCCCACAGCTTGGAGGAGGAGAGGGCCAGGGCTGGGCCAGGCTGTCCCACGGACACGCCGGCTCTCCGGAGCCCCCGAGCCGGAGCTGTTGAGCCGGAGCCACGGTTCCAGCTGCCGGCTCCCTGCCTGTCCTGCCGCACCGCTCAGCAACGCGCTGCAGGCAGGGCAGGGCAGGGCAGGGCAGGCTCCGGGAGCGCTGGCCTGGCGGCATCCACTGACGAGCTCTTCTCTCTTTTCCTTTGCAGCAGGAGGGAGCAGCAGTAGCAACAGGAGGAAGAGGACGAGGAGGAGGAGGCGAAGGAGGAGGAGGAGGAGGAGGAGAAGGAGGAGGAGGAGGAGGAGGAGGAGGAGGAGGAGGAGGAGGAGGAGGAGGGGGGCACGCTGCCCCGGCCCACCCAGGTCAGGAGGGAGCAGCAACAGCAGGAGATGGAGGAGAAGGAGGAGAAGGAGGAGGGGGAGGAGGGGGAGGAGGAGGAGGAGGAGGAGGAGGAGGAGGATGGCACACTGCCCCGGCCCACCCAGGTCAACCAGCCTGGCCAGGGGGCCCCCAGCCGTCCCTCCACAGGCGCCGGAGGGGCAGTGAAAAGATGCAGGAAGGTGCAGCAGGTCAGGCAGCCCAGGTGTGTGCCCATAGCCAATGCCAGCAACGGCTCTCTCCTCTGGGCCGTAAGCAATTCCTCATAAACGGTGTTCCCCAGAGAGAGGGCAACGAAACCCTGCCTCTTCCTGCCGTCATGGATTCACCAGAGCTTTCTGACTCTGTCATTGCAGGTGCCGATTCATTCTCCCTGCATGAAACGCTGTGACTCCAGGGCCCCTGCAGTTGCTGTCTACAATAAAAAGATCTTTTCTCTCTTGCGACTGAGTCTGCCACAAGATATTCTGGAGTGGGGAGCTGTTGTTCTGCGATGAATCCTCAGGGAGCGCTGTAGGAGTCTGGGCCGCGCTGGAGGGAAGTTAGTGCAGGCAGAAGAATGCAAGCACGAAGACAAGGCCAGCAAAATAAGGCTGGCAAAAACACACAAGATAGCAGAGAAGTGAGAAACATCTGCGGTCAGCAAAAGCACACAAGTCTGAGCAGAACAGGGTATGAGATAAGGGAGTTTTTGGCAAGTTTGGGGCTTTACGTACTAATTGCAATTAACCAAGGCAAATGCTTGTAGAGGCGCATGAACAGCACGTGCAGACAACCTGTAGCCTACTAGAAGATAGATGAGCACGTGTACGGAACTTAGTAGAATATAAATGTAACAAGGATTGGGAAATAAACGGACGATCTGATCATCATATTGGTGTTGTGTCGTTCCTGTTCCCGCATGGAGAAGTAAGGGCCCCAGCAGAGCGGTTTGGGAGCATCCCTTGTCCCAGCACCCTTCCCAGTGGGTGTCAGGGCTGAGTCGAGTTGCTTTAGAAGGGAAACCCCAGCTCAGAGTCACGCGCGAGGGTGGAGGTTGGAAGGAGCAAGTGACAAGAACAGTAACAAGTTGGTAGCACTCAGAATCTAAACGTAGCCGCCCCCAGCCCCTCTGGCACCTGAGGATAAACTGGGACGCAAGGGGGGTTATTTTCTGCCAAATTACCCTGTAAGGTGACAGGTGTCAATGTTGAGGACACTCCAGGGATGGAGACGTCACCACAGACACCCTGGGGACACCCTGGTCCCCTCCCAGTTGGGGGGCATCAAAGTGGGGAGCACCCCAGGGATGGGGATGGCCCCAAGTGCCAGCTTGGGGTCCTCGAGGTCATGGGGTGTCAACGGGGGGGACACCCCGAGGATGGGGACATCACTAAGAGCCACCTTGGGGTCCCTCAAGATAATGAGGCATCAACGTGGGGGACGTCTCATGGATGGGAATGTCCCCAACAGCCACCTTGGTGTCCCCATGTCCCCTCCCATGCCCAGGGTGATGATTTGGGCACCTCCAGGAGACCCTGGGGGGTGTGTGGGGGGTGTCCCCATGGCCCCCCGGGGTGTCCCTGTGTCCCCCATCCTGGTCGATGCCATGGATGGACAAGTGGAGGCTGTTGGTGGCCTTCCTTGTCAGCCTGGTGTTGTCTCCTTCCTGAGGGGTGGGGGGGACACACACGGGTGACAACAGGCTCCCCAAATCTGAGGGGAGTGGTTGTGGGGGGTCACTGGGACACACCCCCTTCCCAGGTGTCCTCGAGAGTTTGGGGGTGCAGGGATAGGGCTGTGGCATCGGTGGGACCCCCCCACAAAAACCCTGCAGGGGATGGTGGGGACAGCAGGGACACAGTGTGTGGGGCAACTGGGGGGTGTGGGGGGGGTCACAGTGATGGGACCCCCCAAAGCTCCTGCAGGGGAAAGTAGGGATGTGGAGGAGGGGTTTGGGGGTCCCAGTGGGGGAACTAGGGGTGTAGGAGGAGGGGTGACATCACTGGCACCTCCCCCAGACCCCTGCAGGGGACAGTAGGGATGGAGGGGATCCCAAATGGGGAACTGAGGGTCTCTGGGGGGTTCAGGCGGAGTCCTCTCAATTTTGGGGGGGTCCTGGGGAGGTTTTGGTGGTCCTCAAAAAAACCCCACAATCCAAAAAAAAAAAAAAAAAAAAAAGTTAATTCTAAACAGTCACTCTCCCCATTTTTTTCCTTCAAATTTCTTTTAGTTTTTAACTCTCCATATGCTTATGTGAAAGCTGCTTTCAGCTGCTGACATACTACTACTGCACATGGAAGAACTTGCCAACATGTAACAGTTTCTGCTTACAAGACAGAACAGCCACTGCTTTGTTAGTGTAAAAACATACAGGAGGGAACCTCTATCTCCACGGGCTTCTATCACATGTAACACCACAGCTCTCGACTGATTTAAGGGGGCGTGTGCTGCCCTCTACTGGTACGGGAACATTCTTCACTACTCCACAACTATTTTGTTGCAGTAAGATGCAGAAAGAGCAAGTCTGAATGGCTACAGCGCAGTATCAAACGGCAAGAAAACCCCGTTTAGCCTGAAGACAGTAAAGGTCAGCTTGACAATGCCAGCTTCATCTACTCAACGGCACTACTTATTCGGCAACTTGTACAGGATGCAGAATACTTGTAGTGCAATCTTACATACAGGGCCATTTGATCCACACTTCTAGCCCAGAGGTCCTAGCAAAATTTTCACATACCTCTGGCTCTAACCAAGGGCAGTGACTGCGCTGCAGGAGAAGTAATTTCTAAAAGCTTCTGAAGTCAGCCTCTAGTAATAGGACTCAACGCCATTACTCCAGGAAAGATGCTGACAGCATTACTAAGAGAGAGCTCTTCAGACTCCTGCCCAAGTGAATTCTGGGCACAGGAAACATCAGCTACCCCAGTTTTGCCTTCACAAGTTTTTCTTTCATTATTGTTTAAAGAACCATTTCACATTATTCCGCATATGTTCATTAGCATCATTCCTCCTCTCAAAGTCCTTCACCCATTTAAGATTTCCTTACCAACAAGTCTGATCTTTTAGTTCCAAAGAAAAATTGATCAACGTCAAGAAATTCCTAGGAAAGCCACCGGTTTGCAGTCCAGCTTAACATCTCCCCGTGTACCCACAGGAGATAAACAAAAGAGGAGCTGAAGACAATTTCTCTCCCATAGCTCCTCCCAACTGCTTTGAGGTAACGGTTACAATCAGAACAGGGAGATGCAGAAAATCCAGCAACTAGACCTCTTCAGGTTCTCGCCTCCTCACGGCTGTCAGGAGGTGAAGGCTCTCACTGCAGAGAAGCTTTACTAAAAGAGACACCTGCTCCTCAGCAACTGCTGCCAAATTGTAATTCTCAGCCAACTGTAATCTCTGACCTAGTTGAGCTAGTAACCTACATACGGAACTCCTCTCCCTCCTAACCCCTGGAATCACCCAACCCATCTGGAGAGGGGCAGTGCAGATCCTCCCGATTCCTCTAGACAGCCGGCTTCTCTGTTACAGACATGTAAAGCAGTTACCTGGAAAACAAACGCCTGCGCTCCTTTGGAGTCTTTTTAGATTCCATCCGTTCCAGAGCAGAATCATCTGTAAACTCATCAAGTCTGGACTTTTTCTTTTCCCTGTTAAAAGAAGTTTGACCTTCACTACAATTATAGCTTGACCTTTATATCAAAAAGACACCAAGAAACAACATGGCCAAGATGAGAAAATGCATACTGCTTGCAGATGCAAAGGTGGACGTGCTATTTAAGCAAAACCAGTTTAGAATTCCTACAGGTCTTAGGGAAACTTTCAGGATGACATTCGTCTTGTTTTAGTTTTGCACGTTCACCATCCACACCGAGAAAGTCTATTGGAGAAAACATTCTGTCAGTTTTGCTGATGCCAGATGCACTCGAGTGTAACTGCCGTCCGACAGGCCATCGAACACAAGCACGAAAAACAGCCCAACTTCACTGAGTCAAACCCCCACTCTTAACTTTAAGTCTCGTTGTGCTCTGTCAAACTCCTGTGTCAGAAATCGCAGCAGGACCAGGGGAGCGACGGTCCTCGGCTCTGGTGAGGCCGCACCTCGAATACCGTGTTCAGTTTTGGGCCCCTCACTACAACACAGACACTGAGGGGCTGGAGTGCGTCCAGACAAGAGCAACGAAGGTGGTGAAGGGTCTAGAGAACAAGTCCTGTGAGGAGCGGCTGAGGGAACTGGGGGTGTTTAGCCTGGAGAAGAGGAGGCTGCGGGGAGACCTCATCACTCTCTACAACTCCCTGAAAGGACGTTGTAGCAAGGTGGGTGTTGGTCTCTTTTCCCAAGTAACAAGCGATACGAGGAGAAGCAACGGCCTCAAGTGGCACCAGGAGAGGTTTACATCAGCTATTGGGCAACATTTCTCCACTGAAAGGGTTGTCAAGCATTGGAACAGGCTGCCCAAGGAGGTGGTTGAGTCACCATCCACGGGTACATGTGCCTAAGTTGAGAACAAGAAGTGCTCGCCACCATGCTCCTCCTTCATTCGCTTTCCTCCACTAAAACACGAGAATCACTGCATAAGGTGAAAGAAAACTTACCTTCTCTTCCCACATACCGCGGATTGACAGGGGGGAAGACTGAGGAAGTCCCGTGGCAGGTAAGAGCCACGAGTGCTGGTGGAGGTGCTGGTGGCTGCTGCTGCTGCCTCTGCTTACAGAGCCTCTGTGCGTAACCAGTTCCATTTTTGAAGTTGTTCACAGCCTAGAGGCAGAAAAACATTTACAAAGAGGTAACATGAACCTTCAGTAGCTCTAGGAACAAAAGCCTCCACAGAGTAAAATTACTTGTGTGTTATACTATCCATCCTAACATAAACCGACACACGGATATATTCAGTTTAGATATCAGGAAGAAATTCCTCCCTGTGAGGGTGGTGAGACACTGGCACAGGTTGCCCAGAGAAGCTGTGGCTGCCCCCTCCCTGGAAGGGTTCAAGGCCAGGTTGGACGGGCCTTTGGGCAACCTGGGCTAGTGGAACGTGTCCCCGCCCGTGGCAGGGGGGTTGGGACTGGATGGGCTTTAAGTTCCCTTCCAAGCCAAACCCTTCTGTGATATATGAACACATCCCACTAAACACTGACATTAAGGACTGGCAACTCAGAGTATCTGGATGTACAGTACTTCAGTGTTAACACTGAATTTGAAACTGAGGCAATCCTGTTAAACACAAGTGTGACCTGCATTTGCCAGCTTGTCTCTCAAGAGTTGTCAGCTTCTGTAACAACGGGTAACGTATTTGCAAAGTAAATTTAGCCTTATTCCATTTAGCCTCGTTGAAGGAGATGTAAAGAATTATTTTCTTCCCTTTCAGCTAATTGACTGACTAGACTTTTCTTACTAACAGTTTATCTAAAAGTCACTGCATTACCTGGCGTAGGCACTTGCTGGCAATTAAAGCACCAGGAGAAACATCTGCCTGATGACACGCTTGGGCATGTATGTTCCTCACATTCCAGTCATGCTGTTCTAATACCTGGGTATAATCAGAATCATCAAAACAGGTTTTAACAAACACGGGAGTAACACTTATATTCGTCACAATACCTGTTTCCACAGTAGGGAGTAACAAGTGCGCTGGTCATGATTTCTTCACAAATGAAACATAAGAGCTCCTCTGGAATAGGATTATCTGAGGAGGAGGAGGAGGAGGAGGAAGAGGACAGCTCCTCGGGTGAAAAGGGAGGCTTTTCGTAAAGTTATCAACATACACGTGTATGATGGCTTCTTAGCATCAATATTTGGACACAGACATGCAAACTGTCCATCAACTGAATCCCAAAGTCTGTGGCTTAATTGCTGGGCAATTCCCCAAGGAAAAAATACCTATCAAAAGCCAACAGTAAGACAGAAATCTCTTTCCATTTCATACGGTAAAAAAATACAGTGACTCCTGAAAAAAGGAATAGATATTAGACAGGGAAAACCTGTACAATTGCAGGCCAAGCAACAAAACGTTTAGTGCTTTGATGACTTTTAAAATTTATTTCATCAGAATAGTTAGACAAACATGGAAACATTTGCAATAGCAACACTTGGGTCAGTTTAAAGTCTTGCTAACGCTGAAGTACAGGTCAGGAAAAACTAAGGATGTGGGGAGGGCACTGTAGGTCTTTTTATTTTCATACACATTTACATACATCTTTATACACATACATACATACACTCCACAACGCCAAACAGCTCTCCTAAGTATGTCTGCCAGTAAACTGAAATAGCAGGCAGCAAGGATCCACGTCCGTACTAAGACAGTCAGGCCCGTAGTAAACTAAGATCACTGCAACCAGTGCCATCTTAAAGAAGGAAAAAAAAACCCAAACCAACCCAAAAACCTGAAGGGAACCATCACTGTGCACGTCATAAGCATGACATGATTTTAACCTGACAACTACCCTGCTCTAAACTTTATGCATCGTTAACTTTTCCATATTTTTAAAGCCTAAGGTTATTATTTTCAGGGACCTACTTGCAGCGGCAGCCTAAGGGGCGTTCTGGAGAACAGCACAGCGTCCACAACTTCCACAGCACAGCGCAGCATGATTAAGCACTAGATTTCTAGGGGAAGAAAAACAAAAAAGCACCAGCACTCGTTTACTCAACTGAAAAGCTTATTACCTGCACTTCCAAAGCAACAGGCGACAGGAATACCGAAGGCAAAGCAAACCACACCCATCTGCAATACTTTGTATTCTCCAATGAAGGTTAAAAATCTTTCCTTTCATATTACAAAGGATAAACAGGGTTCGGATGCACAGAAACTGTTTTTAGAGTGACGTCTGCAGACCTCTGAGCCACGAATTAAAACATCTTCCTAAAAGATAACAGTCTCCGAGCACTTCCTCTGGAGGGAGTGGGAAAAAAAAAAAAAAAACACAAACAACAAACCAGCAACAAACAAGCCAACCAAGAGAAGGAGGAAGCGAAGCAATACCAAGGTTTTTTTCCAGAGGTAACAAAATCCTGAGAAAACAAGATGTTTGTGCTATTAGCATAAAAATCCCAAAAGAAACAAAATAGTTCACCTTTCCCTTTGAAAAGCTGCCTTTGAGTCAAGATCTGCTCTTTTTCTCCCCCAAGCATGAAACGCCTGTTCAGCTTAAGACTGTTTTCAAAATACTAAGTGAAGTAGAATTAAGTGCACACACTGAAACACGTCGAGAAACTTATTAAAAAAACCCCAATACAATAGTACTACACTGGCTAGAAATCTTTTAAGTGTTCGGATGAAAAGGCGACTTAGTTTTAGGAAATAAAATGTTTGCAGCCAAAACCGACAGATGATGTTCCAGTCAAATGTAGGTTTAAAACTTTGGGGTTTTAATCGATGTATTAAAAATAGCTGGAGAAGGAAACGGGGACAGAAATGAAAAACCATTCAGGGGGTCAACTGTATAGATTGTCACCATGCAATCTCAACACGACAACTGCCCATCATCTATTCAGAACAAGCCAGCCCACAGTAGCACACTCCCTGGCAGAGGAAGGACCCTCTCCCCTCTCACAGGCTCGAGCAAGGAGTGCTCACAGTGTTTCGGGCTAAGGCCCAGCCAGCAGGAGGCAGCTTTTCTGTCAGACAGAGCAAGGCAAAAGGATCTCGTACAGCAACTTCCTTGCAGTCTCTTGCTCCCGAGCCCCTTCTTCAACTCCTCCTTCTTCTTCTGGTGACATGAAGGCAAAGCACGTCCTGGCCCTCTGAGCCCATGCTGCAGCCTGCTTCTCCCTAGAGCAACAGCAGGCACCTGGGATTCCCCTCCAAAGCCATTTACACACAGAAATCAGCTGAGCAGTGTATTGTGGAAGCATAAGCTGCAGTGGACATGACTTCGCATCAGTTATTTTTTTGTCCACCATGACAAAATAAAACCAGCAATTCCTTCCTTTATAGTAATTCTCCTCAATAGTTGCTCCCAATAGCTGTCACGCTTTTACATCACGGGAGAACAGATGCACTCAAAAGAACATTTACCCTAAAACGAGGACTCAGACCTACTCAAGCAGGCATGGGCAGCTCCCAGTTTCATTGAGTGTACACAGCAGCACTTGGTGGCGAAAGCAGAGTCACCGCGAACACCAATGAGAACTTTTAACACCAGCCTTTTTTTAGGGTTTGCTTTGCTTTGGTTTGGTTTTATCCCTCGAACGTGAACTAGGAAAGTCTATCTACCAAGCAAAAGGGAGCTGAACCAAAGGCTGCCGAGCATCCAACAGCTGCATCCACTTTGAAGAGCTTTACCAATTCTCCAGCACTCTACCCCCTGGTTTCTGGTGACACAGCCTGAAGCAGTGTTGAAACAAATGATCCAGCTTAGCACCTGCCCCTTCTCTTAAGAACAGCAATCTCTTGCCTCACGACCTCTATTTTACATAGACTTGGGCCATAAACAAATGCAAGAGATGGAGAAAAACTGAAGACTGACAACAACTGAAACAGAAGTATTACTTTTCCATCAACCAGTTAGAAAAATAACTTCTGCGCTTACATAACAGGAACTAACAAAAAGAAGGCCTTCCGTTCAGAACAGATCAGTGTGTCTTCACAAGAAAGTGATTTCAACCATTTCAACTTAACAAAGTCAGCGTTATCATTAGCAATGCACCTTTCCTGAAGAGGAAATCCTTGTCTTTTTCAACTGTCAACTGCAAGAGTGTGTCAACAAAACAAATAAACAAACAACCCACACCCCAAGAGCTCTCTTTAGGTTATAGATATACAGATACGACATGTCTTCATAGATGATAGCTGCATCAATTTATAATTCAGGTCCTTCTCCTCCAGGAACCAGCTGGTGTTAGTGCCATAGATTTGAGTCTCACAAACCCACACCCAACAGGTCTTGCTTTACAACATTTTTTAGCAGATGGAGACTTTGTGGTAGATCACAAAAGTGATTTTTAGATTCAAGAGTATCTTCCTCTCCCAACAGAGGAAGTCAGTTACCACCAGAGAGGTGCAGGCCAAAGCCAAAATCTCCAAAATGCAAAGAATGTTTAACAAAACACGAAGGAGTGCCTAGATCACACACATCCTGGTTTTTGTCTTTGTTATTCACTTCAAGGAGATGAGTCTGTCTAGAAACACTACAGCTTGTTTTTAGAAGGACAAAGAACATGCTCCCTTCCATGAAGAATTTCTCCAGTTGCCAATTCTTCCCCAGACTGTCGCTACACTGGCAAGTTGGTCTCCTCTTTCCAACTTCTATGGCTAAGCAGAGCCCAAAAACTAAGAGCGAGCCTGAGCCCTTCTACAGGCAGCAGGGAATAAGTCAGCACAGCATTTTCCTGTGAAGAAAGTAAAGAACTGAACAACAGAAAAGGAAATACAAAAGGAAAAACGTCAGTAAGGGAAAAGAGAATAACCATTCCTTTTACTGATATATTCTTAATAATTAGCTGAGCACTTCTAAAGACAAAGAGCTTTGATGCTTTTGGCACCAAAGTAAGGAAAAGTCTAAAGCACAGTCCTCCTGATGTGGGAAGATGTGTCCCCAAAAGAGACACAAGTTCGAATACAGAAACATCTCTACGTCTTGCTGGAAATTTACACGCTAAGAATCACCAGCTTCTGCTTCAAGAGAACACACCAGCAGCTTCACTGGACGGTAGCAATTTCACCCCATACAAGAAGTCAGAACATGCACTACCCTTCTAGCATGCAGCACAGTCATTTCTAAGCCCTTTTTCTGCTTTGGTTAAGTCAAGATGGCACGTGCTCAGACACACAGCGAGGAGGTGCAAGGTAGCTAAGACAGCAAAATGGAAATTACTCCCCATTCACACAGAGCCAACTTTGACTCAAGTCAGTCCTCCTCTTCTCTTCCCACAAAATTAGGAATACCCTCTGCAGGAAGGCCAGACTTTGCAGCCATCCATGCAGACAAGCAAAGAACTACCGTGGGTCTGCTTTTGTGGTATTCAGCAAGTTGCAGAAGGCAGCTTAGGGATGCTTAATCACAGTATTTCATGACTGTTTCAGCACTGATCTACAGACATCAGCACACAATAAACTAAAAGTCACGGTGCTTCTGATTTGGTACAATCCAACAGACCTCCAGATTTCTCTCCTGAGCATGTAAAGGTACAGCTCTCCGGGCATTGCACGGTACCACAACCGCCAAATGACTCGACGAGCTTCTAAGCATCCAAACTGCTGCAAACACATTTATACGTACAGTAATGGATGAAATGTAGATGCATTCCACCTCTATACTTATGCACGCAAGCACTCACGAGTTAAAAGCCACTGTATGAGCTGGCCTACAGAGTGGGTAACAAAGGCAGGGATTCCCTTGCACACCTGAAAACCAGAAAAACACTCACCAAAATAAAATTAATGCCACGCATTTCTCGTTTTATTTTCCTTTAAACTGTAACACGTACCAAGTAAGGCAGCCACATCACTTTTCCAGCATCATTCATACACACATACGCCCTGGAAGCTACTTGAAAATACCTCATGTAATGGAAGTGTCTGGAAAGCGCAGCTTGAACTAGCTGAACTCAGTTACTGATCAGCTTACAGGTACAGAAAATATATTCCTGCAGCTTTTTAACAACGACTTACCACTGTTACGTTATTTCCATTTAGCAAAATCTGGTCCAGCTTTGTGATTCTTCGGTCCTCAAGTGGAATCTCACTGAGGCAGCGTTAGAGAAAGTGAGTACGAACACAGAAGCGGGGACAGCGAGCCCAGTTTCGATTACAGAACTGACCTAAGTCTCTCCATTAAGACAACAGTTGTTGCAACTACCAACTAAATTAGCCACACTGCAGCACAATCTTGATAGATTGACCAAAGAAAGCAAAGAAAGCTGCCCGGCAACTAGAAAGATCCATTGTCCTTTTCTGCTCAGTACATAAAGGTATAGAGTCACCCTCTAAATCCTGGCAATTTCTTGAATTCCACCAATACTCAAAAGAGGTTTCAAATAATAACACAGCATGACAAAGTAATAAATACTCATCCTTAAGTCTGCAAACTCTTTAAATCTTTGCCCAGGCCTCAAGCAAATGGTAACGCAAACAAACTGCTGCAAAGTTCAACACACAACCCAGGCAAAATTAAGCCTACAAATTAGGAAGCTGACTACAAGTAGAAATCATGCACCAGCTACTCTATGACATGGCTGTCCTGCATAGATCACCCTCTAGAGTTTAAGTCCAAGGTATAAACTATTCAGCTGGCAAGTATTCCTAAAATACAAAACCACTTTGCTTATAGATCTTACACAGTACTGTTCTTCAGGCCACCAAACATTAAACAGCAACAAGATGCAGAAATAACAATTAGAATTCTGCAATGCCTTCTAACACCACATCTGAAAATCCAGTATCAAAGAAAATAGGGCCCGGAGTTTTAAAGGCAAAATGTTTGTTTTCATTTCATACTGAACAGTAATTTTATCTGTAAAATCAAAATATCAGAATAATACAACAGACCCCTACAAAAAGGTTCTAGTCAGTGCACTCAAACCTCTCAAAAGCAATGTGGGAATTAAGCCAAAGCATAAAGCCGACAGCCTTAAACATTCCCACCAAAGGAGACTGACAAAGCCATCAAATCCTAGAAGCATTCCAACAATTTATCCCTCCTCATCACAATAGGAATGCGTGAACCTGTGCATTTCCCCACGAGTTCTGTAAATAAAGCGAAGGTACAAGAGACTCTTTTACAGAACGCACATTTTCCCAAACAAAAGCCCTAACGCTGCGATGGCGGAGCAGTAATTGCCACAGACACTGGTAAAAACACAGAAACAAGGCGGGGGGGGGGCGGGGGGAGACACACGCCTGATGCTAGGTTTATGGTACGGGATGTCCCACTGGGGCTCACGGATGGGTCAGCAGCAGAGGGTGTCACCGATTTCCAGAGCTGTGGTTGCCCTGACCAAGTATCAGACTCAGCCACAAGCACCGTAGTAGCATAAAAGAGACAATCCCTGACCCAGAATAATCATGAACTGTGTTATCAGCATGAACTCAGATGAACACTCAGTTTTCGCCATGAACTACTTTATCCTTAAGGATCACAAAAGTTGAGCAGACCAACTTCAGACAACAGGCCAAGGCTAGAAAGGGACACACTAAAACAGTCAGGTAGATCCTGGCTGTAGTGATGGAATAAACAAGTCAGACAGAAGCATAACGCATCTGCCATTTACTTTCCAGAAATCCTCAACAACAGACAATTATTCCACTAACCAAGGGCTTTTCTACACAATAACCTCTGCAGCCTGGGGCAATGCAGCCGTGCATTCGAGTACATGCACACCCAGAGTGTGCAGGCCTGCAGCTGAAACCTTTGCACACTTCTCTCTTCATTGCTGCTGAAACGTTTTGACTCCCCAACCCTACACTCTGGTTCTGCAATAATTCCCCCTACAGTCAAACTACAGTTTCAGGCACATCCCATTGCCTGCCCAGGATGGAATCCCCAGAGTGCGACTGTTCCCAATTCCATTTTTCCTGTAGGAAGCAATGGGATAGAGAGGAATGTGTGCAGGCGCCTCAGCAATGCACACAGCTGAACCACACAGGAACAGCTGGTGTGATGTGGAAGATGGTGAGACAGAAGCGAGACCTCTGGGGTTGTCAGCTGCCAGTTCAACACCTGGTAATGACAGAAGTAGTAGAGGAAATTCTAACTGCTTTTAATATACCAAGAAATAACTGCTACTTGCCTGAGCTTTAGAGTGGAAAATCCCTTTATAACACAAAATTAAACTTCATGATGCCCTGGTGACCCCGTGTGACCCATCTTCAAACAAATCACCATTCTGAAACCTCTCAGCTGCTTCTCCTGTGACACTGAACACCTGACAACTCTTTCACTGCCAGTGGTCCTGCTGCCTCTCCTGATCCATCACACTTTCATCACCACCTTCAGATTCCTGCTGCTTAGCAAGGTCAGTGAAGGATGAAGGAAAACAGGACCATGACAACAGTAACCAGAGCAGGGTATTAAATAACTGACAGCAGAGCTCTGAAACAGAAGGGACAGACAGCAAGGCATTACTGTGCACAAGCTTTCACAGTGCAGACCCAGTATAGACAGGGTAAGAATCTGCTCCCCAGCTCTGGAAAACCCAATGCCCTCAGCAGCAGCACTACTGACACCTGCAAGCTTCCTTCCTTAAGTTCTAAGGACAGAGGAGCATCACCTGGATCCAGATGCAGCCCACCTCTGACTACTGCCATTCTGAGGTGTTACATTTTTCATATCAATCAGCAAGAACTTATAAAGCAAGATTTCAGTTAACTGTCCTAAAACCTAAATCCCCAACAGGAATTGCCTCAAAAGGTCGATCAGAGACGAGCCGGCTCCACCTGCTGCATGGTCTCCCCTGACCACCACTCACAAAGCTCAAGACCTCCCCAGCCTGTCCCAGCCAGCGCCCCAGGAAGGTGCTGTCAGACCTCTCCACTCCCCTGACAGCCCCCCGGCCAGCTCCCCAGCACAGGGCACACGCCAGCTGCAGGCTGCCAGCCAGCCTTAGGGACAGGGAGTCACTCCAGGAAAACTCACGTTTTCCCCAAAGACCAGGTTCTGCTCCGACCCCGAGCTACCGCCGCGAGCCCACAGCACCCTGCCTCTCCGCAGCACCCGAGGGGTGCAAACCCCAACCCAGAGCAGACACCAGCCCTGTCCCACCTGCTTCACACGGCATCCCTGCAGCCACAGGCACCTCCTGAAAGGGGGGAACCTGCGAGAGCAGTTTTTAAATGTGTTTCCACGAAGACCAGGCAATTACAGAAAGAGATTTCACAGGGAGAAAACCAGAGAAAAGGAGGTGGAGGAAGTCAGTCTGCCTGGCTACATGAAATCGGGATGAGAACAAGCAGAGATGCAGGGCAAAGCAGAACTGAACAGGAGCTTGAAAGTGACGGGAAGGAAAAACAGGCAAGATGAACTACACCGGTGTTCTGGACAGGAGCCTGGTTTTGTTTAAATCCTGATTATTTCTTCCTTATCAGTTATGCTCATGATTAATTCTATTTCCACACGGGCATTTTGTCAACATTTAAGAAGATGCACAGGAGACCCCAGGAGAAGCACCAACACTCACCTAGGAACGAGGTGACGATCTGCAGACCGACAGCACATCGGGTGGGACAAGCTTGCAAAGAAGAACGGTGGCAACCAGTTACATCATGTTTACAGCAATCCACAGCTACATGCAGTGAAAAGCGACTATTTTATGCAGAGCTGGTGCAGAGCAGAGAGGTGGAGATGAAGGAGCAGCTGACGGGGGAGGCTGAAGCAGTGCCACCCACAGCAGGAGCTCTGCCGGCTGTTCGCAGCCTGAGAGCAACTGCTGCTGCCGGATTTCACAACTAGAAGCCCTCCCAGGATCCCAGCACACAGAAACTTGTCTTTTAATTACTTTTCAATTACTTCTTGTACCTTCATTGTGTGAGACTTCTGCTCTGCCTGCAGATGTCAAGAGATTCTTTTCTGAAAGCAGAGCAGGGTCGTTCCAACTTGAAACAAAACAGGATTTGTCTTTTGGGAAAGGTGCAAATTAGAAGCTCAGCACAGAAACTGAGCTTTGTCCAGAAAGCCAGAGGAGCAGCAGGGCTCTGCAAAGGGGCTGGGCTCCAGCACACCCCCCTGCTCACCTCCTCCCCACCCCCCCATCGCTCCCAGCACCCCCGAGCTGGGAAAAACTGTCCCACAGCCAGAAGGCAAGAGCCCGCCTGGGCCAGCTCTCGCCCTCGGGCTTAATGCCGGCTTCTGATCAGCACCTCTTGGCTCTGGTGACTGGCACCCTCTGAAGCACCACTCTGAGGTGTTTCATCACTTTGAACCCACCCAACCCAAATCACCACAGAGAGCAGAAAATATTAAATGTGTCACTTCTTTCACACTTGAAGTAAAAATAAAGGGCTAAAATTCACTTTCCCTGGGGTAACCTGACAGATAAACCCCGCAGACACAACAGACCCTTACAGACAGCAAAGACCCACCAAGTTCAAGGTAAAAGGACAAGCACAGTCACACATCAGAACGTCTGAACAGCCCGAACTGTGACAACAAACCCTTTTTTAAAAAAAAAAAATCAGAACCATGAAAAAGTTTGTTGTTTTAGACCAAAGCTTCCCCTTCCCCGGCAATCCCACCACCCCCTCCAGGGAAATTGGCCCCAGCCCCTGCACTCACCCACTGCTAGGCCGGAGCCACCACCACTGGTGCTGGTGCTGGTGCTGGTGCTGGTGCTGGTGCTGGTGCTGCTGGTGCTGGTGCCACCTTTGCAGGAAGACTATTCATTCAGCCATCCAGAACAAAGCGAGTGTTTTAAAAGGAGGAATTCCCACTTGCTGCGTGAACCAAACTCTCTTCCTGGAACATCCCTCAGTGCAGACCACAGAGAGCTGGAGGACCTCCTGCCTAGGCCGCCTCACTGCAGACCATAAGCCCTCGCAGACTGTCAGCAGGAAGTAGGCCCTGTGGGGGCCAGGGGGACCCCCGGGGGGGCTCCAGCACGTTGTCCCTCCCCAGCATCTGCCCACACTCCTGCCTGTGCCGTGAGGGGGGATTGGGGACCTGGGGGGATTCTTGGGGGGGTGTTACTGGGGTTCTGTGGGAGTTGTGGGGGTTATTGGGCTCCTGGGGGGGGTTATTTGGGTCCTAGAAGGAGTGTAATGGAGTCGGGGGGGGGGGGGGGGGGAGGGGGATCCTGGAGGGTTTTGGGATGTAATTGGGGTCCTCGGGGGGGGGGGCTTGAGGGAGATATTGGTGTCCGAGGTGGAGGGATTGGGGACATCCTGGAGGGGGGTTCTGGGGGAGGTACTGGGGTCCTGGGGGTGTTTTGAGGGAGATATTGGTGGAGGGTCTTGGTGCTTGGGGGGTGTTATTGGGGTCATCGGGGAGTTCAGGGGGTTATTAGTGTCGGGGGGGTGGAGGGGGGAGTGTCTAATGGTCTCCTGGGGGTGGTTTCTGGGGGAGATGTTGGGGTCCTGGGGGACAGTAATGGGGTGCAAGAAGGGTCCAGTGGGGGCTGCTGGGGTACTGGGAGGGATCTTGTGGGGGATAAACCCCCCCCATAACATTTCAAAATACCTCTTATATCCCCCATATCCCCCCAAAGCACCCCATATCCCACCAAATCACACCGAAAGCCCCCATATCTCACCAAATCCCCCCTAAATGCCCCATATCTCCCCAAATACACCTAAATCACCTCAAAACCTTCCCATATCACCCCAACCCCCCCATATCTTTCCAAAATACCACTTCTATCCCCCATATACCCCCAAACACCCCCATATAACCCCCAAATCACCACCCGATATCCCCCCAAACATCCCCATATCCCACCAAATCACCCCCAAAACCACCCATATCCCCCCAAATCACCCGCCATATCCCCCCAAACCCTCCCATATCCCCCATATCCCCCCACCCCCCCATATATCCCAAATCAACCCCAAAACCTCCCCATATGGCCCCAAACCCACCCATATCCCCCCAAATCACCCCAAGAACTACCCATATCCCCCCAAATCACCCCACAATATCCCCCCAACCCCCCATATCCCCCCAAATCACCCGAAACCCCCCTTTATGCTTCTAAATCACACCATATCTCCAACACCCCGCTTATCCCACCAAATCATCCCAAAACCCACCCATATCCCCCCAAATCACCCCCATATCCCCCCAATCACCCCCAAACCCCCCATATCCCCCCAGATCGTGCCAAAACCTCCCCACATCCCCTAAATCACCACCAAAACCTCCCCATATGCCCCCAAACCCCCCATATCCACCCAACCCCCCCAAACCCTCCATATCTCCCCATATCCCCACAAATCATATCAAAACCGGCCCATTACACCCCTAAACCCCCATATACTTCCAAAGTCCCTCTTATATCCCCCATATCCCCCCAAACCCCCACATATCCCACCAAATCACCCCCAAATAAACCGTATCCCCCCAAACCACCCCCCCATATCCCCCAAAACTCCCCAAACCCCCAAATAGCTCTAAACCCCCCATATCCCCCCATATCCCCCATCTGACCCCAAAGCCACCCATATCCCAACAAATCACCCCAAAATTCCCCATATCCCCTAAATCACCCCCAAAACCTCCGCATATGCCCCCCAAACCCCCCCTAGCCCCCCAAATCCCCCCATATGCCCCCAAATCACCACCCCATATCCACCCAAACTCCCCCATATCCCACCAAATCACCCCAAAACACCCTATATGCCCTAAATCAACCCCAAAACTTCCCCATATCTCCCCAAACCCCCATATCTCCCCAAATCCGCCCTGATCACCTCAAAACCTCCCCGTAGCACCGCAAAACCCCCTATATCCTTCAAAATAACCCTTATATCCCCCATATCCCCCCAAAATCACCCCCCATATCCCCCCAAACACCCCCATATCCCCCCAAATAACCCCCATATCACCCCCAAACCCCCCCATATCCCACCAAATCATGCCAAAACCCACCCATATCACTGCAAATCACCCCCCATACCCCCCAACCCCCCATCACCCCATATCACCCCAAACCCCCCCATATCCTCCAAATCACCCCCATAACTCCTTCAACCACTCCAATATCCCCCAAAATCAACCCAAAACCCCCCATATCCCCCCAAATCACTCCAAAACTTTTCCATATCGCCCCATATCCCCCAGATCACCGCAAAGCACTCCATAAACCTCCAGATCACCCCAAAAACCCTCCATGTCTCATAACACCCCCATATCACCACCACACTATACCCCCCAAACCTCCTCTCTATCACCCAAATCACCCCAAAACCTCCCCATATCCCCTAAATCACCACCAAAACCTGCCCATATGCCCCCAAAATCCCCCCATATCCACCCAACTCCCCGAAACCCTCCATATCTCCCCATATCCCCACAAATCATCTCAAAACCTGCCCATTACACCCCAAACCCCCCATATCCTTCTAAAGTCCCCCTTATATCCCCCATATCTTCCCAAACCCCCACATATCTCAGCAAATCACCCCTAAAAAACCCCATATCCCCCCAAATCAACCCCACATCCCCCAAAACCCCCATAACACCCCAAATAAACCTAAAACACCCCCATATTCCCCCATATCCCCCATATGACCCCAAAACAACCTGTATCCCAACAAATCACCCCAAAATTCCCCATATCCCCTAAATCACCCCCAAAACCTCCCCATACCCCCCAAACCCCCACAAATCCCCCCTAAATCCCCCATATTGCCCCAAATACCCCCAAATCTCCTCAAAACCTGCCCATATCCCCCCAAACACCCATATATACCCCAAATCACCCCCATCCCCTCAAACCACCATACCCCCCAAACCACCCCAAAAACCCCCATATCCCCTAAATCACCCCCAAAACCTCCCCATATGCCCCCAAGCCCCCCATATCATCCCAAATCAGCCCATGTACCCCAAATCACCCCAAAACTTCCCCAAATACCCCCGTGACCAACCTCCACTCCAGTGACCCCCACACACACCAGGGTACCCCCCGGACACCTGGGTTCCCTCAGAGTGGGGCTGGGGACTCCCCAGGTGCCTGGTTCCTCCCAAGACACCCCTCTCTGTCACTCTGTGTGTGTGTGTGTGTGTGTGTGTGTGTCCCAGGCACCATCATGACGAGGGCTGCGGGATCCTGGCCAACGGGCAGTTGAACTCCAGTTCAGCCTCGACGAGCTGCAGGCTTTAGTCCCCTGCCATGTACAATCCACACCACCCTCGGCTGGTGTGTGGCCCAGGAGAGGGGTTGGAATCACACCGAGCACCAAGCGGCCCCGCAAGCAGGGGGGGAATTGCCCCACCACAGCTGCTTCTCCCCTCTCGTGTCGACTCATGAGGACAAAGCCCGCACATCTTGTTCAATAGTTACTATAGTGTTCACAGTCACGTCCTTGGAGAGGCTTGAAAAAACCACGCCTGGATTAAGGCCAAGCACGCAAGTATTTCCATAGCAGTTTTAGATAGGACCAGGTACCCTGAACGTATTATTATATTGGATGAGAAAAGGGGCTCCTGTGTTCATGGAGGTGCTGGGAATGCCGCAGCACGTCCTGGAAACATGAAGGAACGAAGGTCATTGGAACTAGGCGTCAGCATGGAGTCAGCAGGAGAAACCCTACTGGCCCCACCTAATAACCTTCTGTGGTGAAATGACTGGCTGGGGAGACGAGAGGAGTGCGGTGGCCACTGTCCACCCAGACGTGAGGAAGGCTTTCCGCAGCGTCTGCCAGAATAGCCCCGTGGAGACGCTGAAGCAGCGTGGGCTGGCTGAGGAGAGGGGGAGGTGGGTAGAAAGTGGCTGACCAGCCAAGGCCAGAGGGCGGTGAGCAGCGGCAGCAAGTGCAGCTGGAGCCCGGGAGCCAGCGGGGAAGCCCAAGGCAAGAGGCATTGCCAGCAGGTGGAGGGAGGGGGGGTCCTTCCCTCTGCTCCGTCCTGCGCTGGGCTCCCCAGGGCAAGAGAGGCGGGGCCATGCTAGAGAGGCGGGGCCATGCTGGAGAGAACGCCCAGCCCGTGGCCCCTCCCACTGTCCGTTGGGCTCGGGCTGTCAGTCAGTTGGAGCCAACAGCCCCCAGTGCTGGCAGCACGGAGCTGTGCTGGCACGGAGCGGCACTGGGAGGAGGCAGGGTCTGGCCGAGCAGCGCTGATCAGGCTCCGGCAACCCGCTTCCCATCATCGCTGTCACCGGCTGGGCCGCATCCGTGGTGCACAGCGAGGGTCCTCCTGTCCCGGGCAGGATGGGCCAGGCCAACAGCTGCTGTGGCTCCAGGTGAGCTCCCCCCGCAGCTCGGGGACAGAGGGGCACGGCCGGGCCCCGCAGCAGCGGCCTTTCTGATGCCTGCCGTGCTCTGCTCCGCAGGGACGCTCTCGCCGATGCAGAGCTGGTGCTGAGCGCAGATGTGCAGCTGACCCGGGGCTGCGAGAGGAGCGAGAGGCGCCTTCTCCTCCTCCAGGAGGAACTGGTGGTCACCAAGTTGCGGTAAGACCCTCCGACCCAGCTGCCCTTGCCCCATCCCTGGCCCTGGCTGAAGGGCTGGGACACCCTGGCCCCCGGCCCTGGGACCTGTGTGCTGGATGCACCAATGCCCGTCCCAAGGGCAGGGGGGGAGCAGGGCTCTGCCCGGGGGGGGGCACCCCAAGGAGGCCACCTCCAGCTCACTGCCTGCCTCTGCTCTCTGCAGAGGTGGCACCACCCTGCGCCCACAGCTCCACCTGGCCCTGGACCAGCTGTGGGTGCTGAGTGACGGGAAGGAGGCAGCATGGGAGGAAGAGGTGGAGGGTGTTGGCAGCCGCGAGGAGAGGAGCTCCCTCATCTTCCTCTGGCCCAGGGGCTCCTGCACTGCCACTTTCCGGTGAGTCGTGGTGCCACATCCCACGGCCGGGCAGGAGAGGTTCCTGTGAAGGGCCTCTGCCCTCCGTGCAGAGCCTGGGCAGGGAGTGGGCAGCACGCCGGCAGGGAGGGATGGGGGGCATTTCTGCGTCCTGCATCCCCTGGTCACCTTTTGATCCCCAGAAGGGAAGGGCCAAAGCAGGTGCTGTGGCAGGACAGAGGGAGCCAGGGCTTGGGCAGCAGCTCTGTCCTGCCCCACGGGGCTTCGTCCTGCCCCTGTGTCCTTCCCCACAGGGCAGGGCTGTGCAGGCGTCCGCCTCTGCCCACGGGCTGGGGGGCAGCGGGGCCTGACGCTGTTTCTCCTCTTGCTGCAGCTCCCAGGCGCTGAAGGAGCTGTGGGTGCAGACATTGCTGGGGTAAGCTGGGGGGTGCTGCAGGCACAGCCAGATGGGGGAACACAGCTTCCCCAGCTGGGGAGAGGTGCCTCCGCGGAGAGCTGCCTGATGAGAGAGAAGAGGCGGCTTGGGTCTCACCCAGCTCTCTCCCTGTCCCTTCCTGGTGCACAGGACACCCGATGGAGCCAAGAAGCCCCGAGTAAACCTTGTCCCGTCACTCAAGCTCCTGGAGAAGCAGCTGAGCCGCCGCCATGCTGTGAG
The DNA here is from genome assembly GCF_047716275.1 of Strix uralensis. NCBI lineage: Eukaryota > Metazoa > Chordata > Aves > Strigiformes > Strigidae > Strix > Strix uralensis. Next base: position 89,529,435 of record NC_134012.1, on the reverse strand, counting down.
TGTTTCTCTGGCCTGGGTGCTGTCCCCAGCACTGCTCCTCCAGCTGAGCAGCACAGGCATCACTGCTCACCTTCTGCCACTGCTTCTCTCTTGCCAGGGGAGGCCGTTCAGCACCAGGAGCCTGGAGAGGCTGGTGGAGCACCAGACAGAGGTGAGAACGGCTGCCTTTCCCCTCTGGCTGTGCTGGGGTGCAGGGATGGGCGTGCAGTGGGGTGAGCTTGCGAGGGAGGGAGGGAGGGAGGGAAAGAGGGAGGGTCCCTTGGTGCAATTCAGGGAGTGGGGAGGGTTGAGGAGCCACCAGGAATGCTGGCATATCCTCGCTGGTGGCACTGGGAGGAAACCTGCCACACGGGGCAGAGGGCCCGTGAGGGCAGAGGGTCCCCACTCTGCGGTGCTCAGGCTGCTGGTGCTGGGTTCTTGCAGGCTGATCTCAAGCAAGGGCCTCTGACGGTCCCGTCTAGCAGGGAAGGGGGACTTTGCCGCTCACCAGGTGAGTTTGGGAAAAAAAAGCCCCTCCTGCAAGCGGCTGGGCTGTGCTCACGTGTCCCTTGAGTGTCCCTGTGCAGGTTGGGCAGCCTGAGGGAGGACGTCAGCCGGAGAAGGAAGGACAGCGCTGGGCAGCGGCCGATGGACGTGGCTCCGCAGGGACACGCAGCCTCTGGTGCTGCCCACAGCCTAGAGGAGGACAGGCCAGGACTGGGGCAGGCTGTCCCATGCTCCCAGGAGCCCCTGAGCCGGAGCTGTGGAGCCGGAGCCGTGGTTCCAGCTGCCGGCTCCCTGCCCGTCCTGCCACACCACTCAGCACTGTGCTGCAGGCAGGGCAGGGCAGGGCAGGGCAGGCTCCGGGAGCGCTGGCCTGGCGGCATCCACTGATGGGCTCTTGCTCTCTTTTCCTTTGCAACAGGAGGGATCATCAGCAGCAGCAGGAGGAGGAGGAGGGGGCTGCCCTGGCCCTTTGCTCTGCGCCGGAGCTCGGCCGCTGCCCCGGCGCCAGGGCAGGCGGGCTCCGGCTGCAGCAGGGCGCTCTTTGGGCAGCCCCTGGCAGCCCTCTGCGGGGAGGATGGCACACTGCCCCGGCCCATCCAGGTCAGCCAGCCTGTCCAGGGGGTCCCCAGCCCTCCCTCCGCAGGCTCCGGAGGGGCAGCGCGTGTCCCCAGGAGCTCCGGGGATGGGGCACTGGGCTCTTCACCCCCAGCACGGAGCCAGCTCTGGGGCAGCGCTGTGGCCACCACCGCTGGAAGGCGGCTTCTCAGCCACGCAACTGTCCTCCTGCCTCTCCTGCAGGAGCTGCTGGCTGTGCTGAAGGAGGAAGGACCAGCGACGGAGGGGATATTCCACAGAGCCGCCAGTGGGACAGAGCTTCGGGAGCTGCGGGAGGCCTTGGACTGCGGTGCAGACGTCGACCTGGGAAGCCAGCCCGCGCTGCTGCTGGCCGCCATCCTGAAGGTGAGCGCTTCTGCCCTGCGGCTGGAGGAGCTCCTGGCTGGCCCCGAGTGCTCAAAGGCTCACTTGGAGCCCTGGGCCTTGCAGGACTTCCTGCGGAGCATCCCCTGCAAGCTCCTCGTGACCGACCTGTACGAGGACTGGATGGCGGCGATGCAGAAGGCCAGCAGGGAGGATAAGATCCGGGAGCTGAGAGCGTAAGTGTGGGCAGCAGCCTGCCTGTTGAGCAGGAGCCCTGACCGCTGGCCCAGAGCACCTGGAAAGCTGCGCTGGCTCCCACCGGCCTTGGGCGAGTCTGGGGAACGCTGTGGGCAACATCTGCTTTATTAGCGCCGTGTTCCTGTTCCCCCAGGGTGGCCGAGAAGTTGCCTGCAGCCAACCTCCTCCTCCTGAAGCGGCTGCTGTCCCTCCTCCAGCACATCGGCCACCACGCAGCCACCAGCAGGATGGGCTGCAGCAACCTGGCTGTCTGTGTTGGGCCGAACCTGCTGAGCCCAGCCCACGCGGACCTGCTCCCACTGGAGGCCATGCTAGAGGTGACCCACAAGGTACGCATCCCACCCGCCGGGGCAGCCTTCCCGGCCCACCAGCGCTTGGCTGTGCAGAGGGCTCTGCAGGCCTCCTCCTGCCAGCAAATGCTGTCAGGGTGGCTGCCTGGAGGAGCAGCCCCACAGCCACAGGCTCTGGGCAGGAGCAGGGGGCAGGGGTGGGAAAGGCTGCTTGGTCCCTTGTCAGGCAGCGGGATTGAGACCCACCGTTTGATGTGTGCAGGTGAACGTGCTGGTGGAGTTTCTGGTGGAGAACTGCAGGGATCTCTTTGAGGAGGAAGCGGGCAGCCTTTCCAGCCCAGCAGACAAGGAGCTGCCAGCCCCCCTGGAGAGATTCAGAGGTGAGAGGGGGGACTGAGGGTTGGCACCGGCTGGGGCTTGGGACACCAGAAACCTCCGTGTTGCTTCTGACAGGGCTGGGCATCGAGTGTTGTCCTCTCAGCCCCGCTTGTCCTGTGGCCTCTCTTTGGCCACTGCTCTCCAAACATGAACGTTTTCCTCTGCAGGATGAGCTGAAGCCTGCAGACAGGGCATCGGAGGGCTGACCACAGAAGTGTAGGGCTTTGGGTGGGGGTTGCTTTAGCTCAGTTTGCTTCCAAGAAGTCACCATGTTGCACATGCTTTTGCTTTCTAGACCTGAGTTTGGAAGAGAAAAGTGTCCCTGCAGGCAAAGTGGACACCGAGCACCAGGCAGAAGCTTTGCCACATGCACCCCCCTCTCTGCTCGGTGTCCTCACGGAAGCTGGGGGAGATACGGCGGTGGAGTCTGAAGTGGGAGAGGTACGTCAGCTCCCCAAACACGGTGACAGCGTGTCTGGGGTAGGAGGGGAGTCGCTGCTGTGCCTCTGCCTGGCAGTAGAGCTGGTGTGGGTTTGGGTTATTCCTCCACCCCTTGGGATGATACATAGCAAGGGAAATGGGCAAGGTTGTGTCTCAAATGCACTCGGCAGGTGCTTAATCAAACCAAAGGCCCACAAAATGCCTACAAAGAGGCAGAGGGGAGCAGCTGTCAACTTCAGGGGGGTTTTGCTCAGGCCCTACTTCATCAGAGCTTCCTCAGGTCTATTTGGGGGTCAGCAGGGGGACTGTGTGAACTGTGGCTGATGCAAACCAGCCCAAGGCATCTCCTCTGGAGATCTCAGGTACCAATTTAGCAAAGAGTCGCTTACCACTCCAGGTCGCCCCTTGCCACATGCCAACCGTGACATTTCTGGTTTAGGCACCGCAAGCTTTGCCTCCAACCACCCCCGAGAGCATGGCAGACTCCCTGGGGCGCCCAGAACAACTGGCCAGGTTTCCAGAGGAAAGAAGGTAAAATGAGCTCGCTTTGGTTAAAATCAGAACTGACTCCAGTGGGTCGTGGCTTTCCCTATCTAATCCCACTGTGGGATGGAAAGATTTGCAGGCTCTGCCCAGGACGAGGAGAAGAAGAGGAGCCGGAAGAGAAGAGAGACCTGGGGAGAAGACAGTGAAAGCTGCGTGGAAAAGAAGAGGAGGAAGAGAGAAGGTGCTTCTGGGGACGGACCAGCGAAAAGACGCAGGAAGGCGCAGCAGGTCGGGCAGCCCAGGTGCGTGCCGGGCTCTCTGCCCATCTTTCACACCTCTCCACACTCCTCTGCGTCAGCCCAACGCGCTGGCGAGGGACAGCGAGGGACGGTGCTGCGCGGGGTCTGGAAATAACTCCCTGGCAGGGCCCAGGGGCTCCCGGCCGAGCCCTGCGGCGTGGCACAGGGGCACTGCGCGTCTCTGCGCGCTCGGGGCTCGAAGGGCGTTGTCTGGGGGACGAGGCGCCAGAGCCACCCCGTAGCCAGCGCCAGCAACAGCTCTCTGCTCTGGGCCGTCAGCAATTCCTCACACACGGTGTTCCCCAGAGAGGGCAGCACAACCCTGCCTCTTCCTGCCGCCAGGAACTCACCAGAGCTTTCTGACTCTGTCCTTGCAGGTGCCGATTCATTGTCACCGCCTGATCTGCTGACTTTGGGGCCCCCAGCATTGCTGTTTGGAATAAAAAGGTGTTTTCTCTCTTGTGACCGAGTCTGCCACAAGACATTCTGGAGTGGTGGCTGTTGTTCTGTGATGGATCCTGGGGGAGGAGTTTGGGATGGTCCCTTGTCCCAGCACCCTTCCCAGTGGGCGTCAGGGCTGAGTCGAGGTGCTGTAGGAGGGAAACCCAAGCCCAGAGTCACACGGGAGGGTGGAGGTTGGACGGAGCCCGTCCAGGTCGTCTGGTCCAAGCTGGGCTCAAGCAGGCTCAGCTCGAGCAGGCTGCCCAGCACCACGTCCTGTGGAGTTTTGGGTTTCTTCCAGGAGCAGCGCCATGAGCTCAGGGTGAGGGCAAGACGTAGGCAGGGCATGGTGGCCAGGAAGGGCTGAAGGTCCTTATGGGGCCACCGTCCCCGGCAGCTCGCTGTCCCCCGTGGCCCTCATCCCTGCACACGGATTGTCGGGCAGTTTCCTCAGAGCCCCCAAACTCATGGCAATGGTACAAACCAAATGTCCCCTCTGGGCGGTAGAAACACTCCCCTCAAATGCTGCACCCACTCCTGGGTTGGAGTCCTGCAGCAGCGCCAGGCGCAGCTTTGCCAGGGGATTCCCCCCAACTGAATTTTCCTCTGCACAGGGAAATACTAAACGCTCCCAAAGTAAGGAGCCGGCCGGGGGTTTCTGGTGGGTGAAGGGGGCAGCCGTAGTGCTGGGTATCCCCGCCAGCCCCAGGGGGTACAAATGCCTTTTAGATGGCCCGCAGGCACAGTACTGAGCAAGAGCTCAGCTTGCCTTTGATTTTTTAAATCAATAAACAAGTAAATAAACAAATAAAAAGTGCTCTAAAGAGCCAAAACAAAGCTTCAGCTGGAGAAGACGGCCGTGCCGGGGCACACCGGGGCAGCCTGGTTTGCTGAGAAGGCAGCTGGAGGCTCACAGCCCCCCCAGCCCCACTCCCCGATCCCCTGAAGGCTCACAGCCTCCCCCAAATATTTCTGTAGGACCTACAGCCCCCCCCCCACCCCCTTGACACCGACTCCACCCCACACCTTCACTGCAATGTTCTTTATTCCCTTAGGACCCCCCCCTCCCCCCGACAGAAAACCCCCCACAATACACCAAAAATAAAATGGGGGTGGGACTTCCAAAAGCCACGCCCCCCCACTCCCCGCCCTGGCAGGTTTAAGGCACTTGTGGGGTGCGGGGAGAGCAACCCACTGGGCTCGGGGGGGGCGGGGAAGTGAGGGGCTGGCGGGGGTGACCGGCAGAGATGGGGGGGTCGCTGGGGGGGGGGGGGTGGTCACTTTGGGGGCCAGGGCGGGAGGGGTACACCACCACGCACAGACGCTGCCCAAAGTGCGTCAGGGCGGCTGCGGGAGAAGAGGGGGCGGAAAGGGGGGGGGCTGTGACCCCAAAGTGCACTACAGCTGCCCCCAAACTGCGCCCCCACAGTGCTCCCCACAGACCTTAGCACCCCCAAATCACCCCAGACAACCCCCATATCACCACAACCCCCCCATATCCCCTCAAATCACCCCAAAATTTCCCTATATTCCCCATATCCCCATATTACCCCAAAACCTCCCATATCCCGCCATATCACCCCAAAACAGCCCATAACCCCCCAAATCACCCCAAAACACCCCCGTATCCCCTCAAACCCCCCATATCACCCCCAAACTAACTATACCCCCCAAACCTCCTCTATATCCCCCAAATCATCCCTAAACCCCCCCATATCCCCTAAATCACTCCCAAAACCTCCCCATATCCCCCCAAACACCCCATATGCCCCCAAACCCTCCCAAACCCTTACATATCTCCCCAAATCCCCACAAATCACCTCAAAACCTCCCCATACCACCCCCAAAACCCCATATCCTTCCAAAATACCCCTTATATCCTCCATATCCCCCAAACACCCATATCCCACCAAATCACCCCAAACCCGTCATATTCCCCCAAATCACCCCAAAACTTCCCCATATATGCCCATATCCCCCCAAATCCCCCCCAAACCCCCCATAGCTCCCCAAATCCCCACAAATCACCTCAAAACCTCCCCATATCACCCCCAAACCCCCATATCCTTCCAAAATACCCTTATATCCCCCCAAAACCCCCTGATCCCCCCAAATCACCCCCACATTTCCCCCCCAAACACCCCCATATTCCAGCAACTCACATTAAACCCCCCCCATAGACCCTCAAATCACGCCCCCATATCCCACAAACCCCCCCCCCCATATCAGAGAGACCACAGAGAGCTGGAGCAATACCCAGATAACATGGAATAAGCCTCATTTATTCTGTACAAACCTTTAGAGTGAATAATAACAGGAGAACTTTGGAAAAAATCTCCAGTTTTTCGTAGTGTTCCATCTTTCTTTTTGGCTGACTTCTTACTTGAAGTAGATTCTTGCTTTCTTAAGGGGTATACGTTTCTAAACAACTTTGTAGAAGACATCTGTACAGAAATACAAGACCATTGTTTAAGTTGAAAAACTGACTTATCTTCAAGTTTAATTCCATTTTATTTGACTTCAATGGTATTTTCAAGCTGACGTTTTGAGCTTTGCTACTGATACCTCTGTTCATTATACTAATGATACTGCCACAGCAAGCAATGTAGACAACCTTATTTTATACCCGAAAGAAAAAAAATCATCAGAGTTTCACAGAATACATTTAAGGGCATGAGTAAGATAGGAAACAAATAGTTTCTTTTACAAAAAAGTAGATTCAAAGTTTTAGAGTATTTCATTAGACCAGCTGTTCTAGTTATAAAACAGAAGGAAACTGATGGTGACAATAAGTCTTCTGTCCACCCTTTGAGCCTGCCCAGGTTACTACTAAGGCCTAAAATCATATTTTTATAATTGTCATGCATATAGATGACACAAACCTTAGTTTTACTTCAAAAGGAATTGCCTATAACATGACATATGCTAAGAGTATGTTCGGACTAGTCTTCATAACTACTCAGCATGCAACATCCTTCCCTGTGAATCCCTGTACGCTGCAGCTAGTACACGTTCTTGGCAAATACAGACTGACTCTCTTTGGTTAGCTTAGAAAGTTTAGTAGGAAGACAACGTAAGTGTTTAAGAATCCTATCAAAATACATAGATAAGGGTAAGATACCGCTGCATAAGAATGTTTGCTCCTTTCACGAGTCCACCTATACAGAAAAGGTGGTCTTGTGAAAGGAGAAACCAACTTCAAAATTGAACAAAACCAAACTATTGTCTTGTTGCTTGTAGAAGGTGAATTAGTCATAGCAGGTTTTGCATATTTCTTGTTCTCACTTTTCACAAAATCCTAAGAAAATAAATATGACAAATTTTAACTAGGATCCTTCTGGAAATAACAACAATTATCTGTATTAGAGAAGCAGCCACTGTTTAAATGCTATGACTAACAGTAGGGAGGCATTGACTAATACTGGATAGAGGTAACTATTCAAATGTGAATGAAACGCTAAACAAACTTGTGGAAGGGAACTAGAAATGCCTGTAGTCAAACCTTTCTGACATTTACTATTTTCTTCTCTCCATTATTTCCTACACTTTTGTCTTAGTAAGAGATTTGACAAGCCAACACACAAATTGAAATTAATAACTCTAAGTGTCAATTCGATTTATGGTGACAAGTACAAAAGCCAGGTTGGTAGCACAGTGCCGTCGTTAAGCTGTCTTGTAATGACATCTTCTATCTCGTGAAGTGGTGCCAAGAGAGTTCAGATAACCCACAGCCATACCAGCTGGTAACAGCGTCAGAAAATGGAAAGAGGGTTTTGTTCTTTAATTAGAAGGGAGTCTCTGCAAAAGATCTGGTTTTGTTTGTTTCTAAAAAACCAAGGGGGTTTTGGTTTATTTTTTTAAAAAATTTGACATGAGCAGTATGTGGTTATTTTAGCACTACAGGTTTCCCCCCAGTCCTTAGTTTTCGTTTTAACAGTGTTTTTCAGTTTTAGGAAATTTAAAAACCAAATTGTGTCTTCAGTAGACTTGTAACAGTTAAAGTTACTGAATCATTTTATAATCTATTTTTGTTTGGCATATGTAACATGAAGATAAATATTTAAGAGTAACATTCAGGTGAATAAAACAGCAATAAGATACTTTTAAAATTAGTTCCATGTTACTGAAAAATTACTTAGCTAAATGTTATCCCATCGGGGTATGAACATCTACACTATGAGAGGATTTATAAACCGATCAGTAAAACAGTCTTCTCAAAACATGGGTGACTACATTAGATGAAATATATCCATCTGTAGATAAGGTGCAGTACTTTTTCAGTGCCTTCAGAAGGATGATTATTTTTACACTTACTTTTCCAGCAGCCTAAGAGAATACTACTCTCAAAGAAAATTGGTTCAAGACATAGGAAGTTTAAATCAACTCTGGACATTATTCCAGAATGAAGTGTTCAATTCCAGATGAATTAACTTACACAGCTTTTAACAGTTACTTTTGCAATCCAAATTTAACAAAGTGAGTTTATTGAAATTGAACACTAATCACTGAAGTGGCCATTTCCCTTAACTATTTTACTAAGAGATGAAAAAAACATCACTTGAGAACACGTGAAGGAGAATGCTAGAAAAGCATCAGACACTTCACTCCCCAGCTGACACAAACTCACTCAAAGCGTCACTTACCACTTATGCAAATGATCCACAGGTCACCTCCCTTATACCCCCCTGTCAGCTGCAGAAGTCCTTAGAAGTGCAGAGATTCATAAGCCCCACAAGTAAGATTACAGGTATGTAAGTACCACCACAATGAGGTGTCAGGGTTTCAGAGCCTCTGCAAGTGTTGTAGAGATAGCTGTGTTTGTGCTAATGCTGATAAAAGGCAGAGGAAAGAAATGTGCAGTTTGAGTAGGGGCGGAGAAGATTTTTACCAGCCTGAACTGCTGTGAAGCCTTAGTCTCGCATGTAGACACCACAGCACTCTAGGAAGGCTGGTGCATATAACCTAGCACAGCTGAAGGAATTAAAGAGGAATTAAGTTCTACAGAAAACAGGGAGGTTCAGGTGCTCATGCAATTAGTTCTGTATATTCCCTCTAAGTACAAAAAGATCAAAGAAAACACAGACTGGACAAAAAGTCAAAGGAAGTGGTCTTGAAACTCTGAAATGCATTGATTAAGCCCAGGGGCTTAATTTGTAACTGCCTATTAGAAGAGATTATAACTGATACCAATGGTTGCTTAAACCAAAAGAAGCACTTCTATTGAACTGGTCTGTAATCCTGCAGATCACAGCTAGAGACAGAAGCAAATAGTAAGAGCAAGGAGAGAGAAATGTAAAAGGTAAAGAGGAAGTACCGATCAGGGACAAGTGTCCAGAGTCTGGATAAATTGAAATCTATGACTTTATTCAACATAGGCCAGAGATCCACCACTTGGCAGGGGGCGGGGCATGGGGAGAAGAGGTTTAAATATTCTCTCTATGTATCCTTAGGATCTCAGTGAGAATCAAAAGGATAGGATTTTAACAAATGATTGGAGTAATAAATTGAAAAACTGCACAACATATTTTGTCAGTTGGTCTAGGTCATACCTCATCCATCTCTTCACTCTTCCTTTTCTTTCTTGGCTTGAGCATTTTAACTGTAAGTGGTAAGGTGCTGCCCTGGTGCTTCACCTCCATCTCACTGGGTTGCAGAGCTGTGAACTGGATTTCCATCTCTGGTTTTGGGAACTGACTAGTATTTCCATTTTCTGTGGATACTTCTGAAGAGTGAAGGACAATTTCTGAATGGTCCTGCAAATACATGGAAATTTTAAGAACACAAGTTTTAAAATAACTGAGTTAAAAAACCCATAATACATATCTTTCCCCTATGGATTGCAAAGTAAGCATTCCATTTTCCAGCTGTTCACTTTCAGAACACTTCGAATTGAAGGAATCTACTTCAACCATAGCAGAGTTTAACCCTTACTTTCTAAATCTTTGTTATGTTTAAAAAAGTTAATGTTTCTATCCACAACCACAGAACTTGAACTCAGCCTGATACTTTGTTTCCAAGTCATTTTGCTCAAGGGCAGAGACAGTCACAGTTTTCACAAGTAGCAGGAGTAGAGTTGACATGACTTTCATCTTAACTCTGCTGCTCCTTAGGAGCCAGGCAATAAGGGGAGCTTTTGAGAGAAAAGTATAACCTTTCTCTAGCCTATTTTTAAGGAACTCTCCCTTCCCCTTCTACACCAGAGAAGTTGTGCAAGTAACGAGCTCCAACTAGCAAGCTACGAGCCAAATTCAACCTATGAGAGACTTCTACAGCACCACCTGTTCTCTGGAGGAAGAGCAGGCATTAAGGCAGCCCGCTGCCCACAAGCTGAAAACCTTGTCTTGTACCTGCTCACAGCCAAACCGCACGGACTGCACAGGGAGGGTGGGACGGAAAAGTCAGTTTGCACAATTTTTCTTCCTCATCAGCACTTACCTTCCACCATCCACCCAACCTGTTTTTCTTAGCAAAACCAGCAAGTTAGAGCTGTGGTCTTCCCAGCTCCTGCATCTCTGTGGCAGCAGTTTAGCTGGGACTCTGAGTGGGAATACGAGCACCACTGCATTCCCAAAAATGCAGTTGGCTAATAAAAACATTTTTCTTTGTAACTGCTACTTCATGAGAGTTAGCAATCAAAAAGTTACGTAGGAATGGCTAGTGTCGTTAGCTAACAAAGTTACACACAAGAATCCTGCAGTGGAAGAAAGCAAATCCAATTTGCCCTGCTGTTTCTCATCCATTTAAAAGGGTTTATTTATTTTTTTTCAAGTGACTTATCTAATAATCAGCCACTTCATAAGCATTGGTGAGAGGTAGGATTTCAAGAGCATGCAGTTGAAGTCAGATATAGCTATTCACGTGATTATGTTACACATCTTTCGTTTCTACCAAAAGCCACTAAATCAGGTGATCTGATCACCAAGAAAGGTATTTGCAGAAGAAAACTTTAGAATTGTTCAGGCGGCAGGATACATTTTCTTCCCTATTCTGCATTTAGCAAAACCCATACAACTGCATAAAATTTTTAAATTTCAGTTTTGTACCTACCTCACTTAATGAAGAGGCACTGCTAAGACATCGAGATAATGAATAACTCCTTTTAACTTCATCATATCTAACTGGAATATTTTGTCCAAGTAAAGGATTAGTTCTGCTTTGTTTTTCCATAAACTGTAAATATTTAGAATGAGAAAAGATTATGCTAAACTGTAAACCTCAAAATATTTTGATTTTTCTAAAGCTACAATACAAAAGCTCAAGTGCAGACAGCTAATGAACACCTGGGCTGAAAGACAACACAAGTTTAAGGCAGTAACCTCCACTCACGATGCCATCATAAGACGTGCCCTGGTGGGTCTCACCAACAGTCCGTCTAGTTCAATATTCTGCCCCAAGAGTGGCAAAGGGAGATGCTATTTAAGGATAATGTGTGTGATCCTGGTCACCTTGTCATCTGTTCTCTCCATACTCTCCCAGCATTCTCAGCCGTTGCATTAGAATTGTCAGAGTCTACACCACTGCCTAAACCTCAGAGTACCCATTTAAAAATATATTTATGGATTTCTACTACAAAATTTTTCTAATCCCTGCTGACAGTACCTGTTGCCACCACCTCCAGAAGATTACTAGCTGCTTCATACAGGAATATGTTATTTTAACTGTCTTAAAATTATCTCCTGTTAGTTTCATGAAGCGCTGCCCAGTTCTTGCAGGATTTTACCAAGGACAGTTGTGCCTTCTGTCTACCCATCGCAGCCATGATTTTGTAAACCTCAGCCCCACAACCCGCTGGTGGCCTTAACCTCTCCTAATCAGAGTGCCAGCTTCTTAGCCTCTCCTCACAAGGCAGGAGACACACATCGTCCTGATCACCTTAGATTTTCTTCTTTATCTCCACTATATCTTTCCTGAGAATTATTTGACTTCCCCCAAAAACTCCACCCCATTCACTTCACCACCATAACAGTTTCTCACATGATAATCCTGTTAGTAGCCTCTCCTTATTCATAACATCAAGTACTGCTGCTACTGGCTTGAGGTAAATACTTCCACACCAACTCTTCACAACAATTCTTCTCTATAACTAATTTTATAGCAAAAATAACTAATTTTATGGTGCTCTCTTAGCTGCCATTACAAAGCTGTATAAAGCAATAACCATTCTGACAGCTACTCTCTACTCCCTCGTACATCACAAGCTTTATCTATTCGGCACTAGCTGAACTGATGAAGTAGCAAGAAACTGGCCAGTCTTATTTGGCGGTAGACAGGAAAGAGATGAAGAGATGCATTTTATCATTCAGTCCAGTTCTGCCACAAGAGGAGAATCGCATCTTCTAGCAGCCAGGGGAGGGTCTGCTAGGAAATCCATGTTCAGCTCTCTTCATTACTAGTTAGCAATGAAGTCACATAGCATTAATTCAGTTTAACAGGAAAACTACCTCATTGAATACTGCTCATGTAGCACACAGGGATTTGGTCAGAATCAGAAGGCTCAGTACAGGTTCAAGCCTTTTAATTTTTGTTCAGGAAATATGCAAAGTCGATCTTTTCTTTGTGTAAACTTCAAATATTGTTTTGTTTTTAATTAAGATGAAAGATACTGTTCTGTTCTTGTGAACCCCATATGGGCTGGCAGCTCTAATTACAGAACCATCTCTATTGCCACACTATAGGTGATATCGGGAAAGTTGTTTGAGCTGAAATCCCCTTAGCACTGACATAACCAAACAGAGGTGACATCACAAATATTATGTCTTCAGATCTCTAGAACCTGGATTAGTTAACTAGTTTTTCCCTCAGGTACAGAAGTTTTATAGTGTATAGAGAGGTGGTGTTCTATTAACTAAAGTGCTTCTTTTTCTGAGAGGGAACTTGAAAGAGGGAGAGGGAAGAATGCACAAGAACTCAGAACTAATGATACAGCTAAAGTACGAAGAACTACAGGAAGTAACTTTTGGGAGATTCCCCACATTGCTGAAATATATAGTGAGCAAACAACAAAACAACTAAGTTATTAACAACATACCATTAGTACATACTTTCTACAAATATAACAAACATACCTCTTTGTTTACAGACTGATCTATTTTATCTTGTCCTCAGGTAAAGGTACGTCTGCCAAAGACTGAAGACTTTGATGGTTAACGCGTTGTTTCAATTCCTTTATAAAGTCATCTTTCTCAGCCACCTGTTTTCTTAGTTCTTCTGTATCAGTTTCCTTATCCTAATAAACACAGCAAAAATTGCCACAAATTGCAGGATTGGCAAAAAAAGAAATTAACATGTGCATGAGCATCATTACAATTACTCAGCAGCATCAGTTTTAGAATTGCAGGCTCAAACAGCCAGCTGTCCAACAAAAAGCCAACAACTTCATGTATGAGTGGCCTCTATTTAAAGTCAAGAAAGGTCATATAACAGCCTGGGAAGATGTAATGCAAAATTTTTATTTTACTGTACTTATGTAGGGTTATAAAAGTTCACCTCCCATTTGTTCATGAAGTTCTTGGTTCTGTGAAAAAGGCAGCAGATGTGATAGCTGTTCCAGAGTTCCGGTCCAATCAAATCGCAATCAAATGATCAAATGGACTTGAGTGTTTATTTGAACTACTAAGTTTTTTGAAACTTCAGTTACTGTTACAAATTCAGTTTCAGAAAAGCATAAAGCTTTTTTAATATTAGCTGCAAACAATTTCAATATGTTTGAAATAGAGCCAAAACTTCTACAAACCATCTGAACTGTTCTGTCAGTTTAGTTGGCATAGTTAGTACTATCTTATGGCCTTAGTAGACTTGAGATGTAGATCTTAAAAAGCTCACACAGAACTAGTTTCACTACAAATATACAAAAGCAAACCATGCTTCAAATTAGAAAAAAATGTGTCTATACTTATACTCTTTGTGAAGAGAATTTTTGTCAAGAACCACCACTCCTGCTTGCCCACTTTTTGATTTTATTACTGGAAAGTCTCAGGCAAGCAAAGTCACAGACAAAGTGAAAGTAGTCCTAAGCTCCTAACATCCTCCTGTACTGATTGCAGGTCCAGAAGGTCATTGCTAACTACTTCTAGATGCAAGTATAGCTTTAGATTGTACAGATTCGTCTAATAATTTCATATGCTCAGGAAATTACAACCTTGATACAGTCCAGTGACCAGGCAAGGTATCCACCTTGTTATTAACTATCAGTCACTCTACTTTGAAAGCGATATGGGAGCAAAACCACTAGCATTTTGACCAAGTATTTTTACTGGAAAGAAGCTTTTTTTGTCAACTACTGCCTGCTTCTTCTCCTCCTGCTAAAGCCTCATAGGCTTTTTCCTACCCACCCCCCCACCCCCCCCCTTCTTTTTTTCAGAAAAACCAAGCAAGAAATCTTGTTTTTCAAGGTATGTTTTCTCAGCTTCATTAAGTAGCAGTTCATTTAAGCATAGGTTACTTATTGGTGTTTTACACACAAGATGAAGTTTGAAGAATTCACAGCAAGGTGGTGGTGGTGATAGGACAGAAAGGAACAGGCACTTTCACTTCCATTAGGTATTATGCTTTTTCATTTTGTGACACTCCTGTTCTTCCCTTTTCACATGGAGAAGATCTCATGTAGGCTTTGCCATGCGATAAAGTGAGGGGACTTTGACAAAGGCCAGCTCCCCTCAAGCGCCCACACTGTTAACACTTGACACGAGATCTGCTCTGTACTAAAGACTTACGCTAGAGGACTCTGGTGAGACCTCCAGCCACTTACAATTTCTGCTTGTTGCTCTACACAATGTTTTCTGTCCTCCACAAATTTTCTCATTTCTCTGTTGCAATGGCTCTCAGCTTCTTTCACTTGACTTATGAGTCTCATTTTCTCCTCCGGCCAGTTCTTTCTATCAGTTTGATACTTTGCCTCATTCTCCTGTTTTAGTGGAACCAGAAATAAAGCCATAGGCAGAGATTAAGCAACACAAAAAGAAGTCTTCAAATCCAAATTACCATTAAACACATTAGTTTCAAAAAGATAACAGAAATACTAGCACAGTTTTACTCCAGCATATTCCCAAATGCAAGTATTACGTTCTCATTTGTTTTTTTCCATTTAAAACAATTGTTTAGCAGTTTTCAGAATTTATTATTCAGACTGGCATGTCTTCAGGGAACAGACTTTTTTTCCTCTAAAAATGCTCTGGGTAAGTCACAAACACTATTAAAGTTACACCAAAGGTAATGGCAAAAAGACCCTTTTTACTTACAAATTCCCAATCTTTTATACTGCCTTGCAGGTCATGTTAGGAAACTTACTTCAAGACTGAAAGGCAAAAAATGCAGCACAATTTGAATGGGAAACAGAGATAGTGTGTAACTAGGAATGTCACTTCAATCCACAGCAACTTTGCCTCCTTCTCTGCCACAATCAAACCTCTTGTCAGACATTCTCCCACACAAGACAGAAGGCACCTGAAAAGCTGCCTGGGAAAAAAGTCTACTTTCTAATCTAAGGAGAATTAAGAGGTAAACCCTCAGCCTAACAGGAAGGCCTTACAGGTCACACAGCAAGCACAAGATCTTTAAAGTGTCCAATTTATTTGCCCAAGCAACTGATGGGAAAAAGGTTTGAAACAATCCAGCTCCTGACATCTGTTCAGGACAGCTGTAAGAGGAGCCCAGCTAGAGAAGCACCGTCCATGGCAGCACACCACAGTGAAGGGTGCACTCCACTGTGGGGCATCAGTGATGCTGTGTATTACAAAGGCACTGCATCCAGACTTTGCTGCACTGACGCACTGCAGTTTTTAGAGGAGGTTTCCTTCACCAGTGTAAGAACTTGCCACATCATGCCCTAGCTCTTGAAGATAGTGACACAAAAAAAATTTAGACTCCTAAATGAAAGTTATGGTTTTAAACCTAAGTATGAATTACATCACCATGTTTTACCTTCAGTTCTTTTTGCAGCTTTATTAATTCCTCATTTTCATCTATGCTTTTTTCCACGGTGTTGCTCATCTTTTGCCGCCAGTCACTATTGCTCTGGTTATTCAGCTCTCTATATTTCTGCTTCCATGCTTCCAGTTCTAGTCAGTACACAAAATGAGGTTATATAACACACAGTTTTAAACCACATTCACATCCTTCTACTGAAGTTACTTGGATTTATCAGCTATGAACACAAAGGGACAATAGAAGCCTTTAACTGTTAGAAGTTTGTTATGTACTATATAAAATTAATGCCTAAATGACACTCAACAAATCAAAACAGAGATTTAAAGCAGCTATCACAATACATCCAAAACAATTTTGCCTCCTTGCTGCCGTTTTCAGGTTTTGGGTGAGGTCGGGTGCTGCTGGGGGGGGTGACGGTCACTGCGCTCGGTAAGACACCGCTGCATTTTACCCGCTTTTTGGACTCACTACTGTTACTGTTGTTCTCTTGTTATGTTTAGTAAATTCTTTCTTTTTATTCAACCCACGAATTTTCTTCTTTTTGTCCCTCCCCTATTTCACTGGGGAGGGGAGGGGGGAGGTGAACGGCTGCCACGTGGCGACTGGCTGCCGGCTGAGCTCAAACCTCAACACACACAGATCTGAAAATAAATTTACAGATGAGCCCCCATCCTAGTTCCCACCATTCTCTCCCAAAGTGCCTTCATCGCAAGTAATTTCCCCCATTTCCTGAGACCTAAAGCTCTATTAGAAAGAAATAGAGTATCTCTACAGAACTTTCCAAATCCAGAATTCTGAAGTGATTCTCATCAACTTGATTTAGGTGAGCATTTCAGTGTTAACGTCAGACTAAGGGTTGTATTATATGAAAAACTAACTATTGTTCAACTGCTGAGTGTTTATCAAACCTGCAGAAACTGTTATTGTGCTAGTTCATGTTTCAGTGTTTGATGTTGTTAACATGGCCAACTAAAGTGGCAAATAAATACCAATATCGAGTAAGTTAACACTGATACAGCAAATCCAGTCTTTCTTTGGGGCTTATGTTTCTTACTCTGAGGCTGTTTCTTTGCTTTCAAATATTCCTGCTAATAATGATTCAATAAAAATTAGTTCCTGACTGTAACATTTTAATGTCCAGGTTGGAGTTTCTCAGTATTTTAAAATACAAATATGCAAGACTCTCCAAATTAGTTAACATCACAACTCATTATGTTGCCATTCCCCACCCAAAAAATGGCACAGTAAGGGCTTTTTCTGACCTTTACACACTTTCTCATACTGTTTGGAGATTTCTTCCAGCTTCTCATTATTCAGCTGCTTCTAAATAGCACATTGAAAGCGAATTAAAGAAAACATGTCAAAACATATTGAAAGAAACAAATATACATGCTACATATTAGCAGCTTTTCATTCTGAGCCTCAGTAAGTATTAAATGAAGTATTTAAAGACAAACAGTCGAGAATAAATAAGTTTTTCATGTAGTGAAAGGAGCATTCAAGCTGACTAAAAAAGTGTTTAGAAGACATTACTACTAACATATCTAAGTGTCACTAATCAGAATCAGGGTATCTGCAGGTATTAAGTATGTATTTACTAGGCAGATTACTCGATTTAAAACAATTTGCCAAGGTCCTGCAGTGAGAAGTTCTTTAAACATCTTTCATTCATCCATTAAGACTAATTTCATCTGGCTACTCTTGTTTTTACCCCTATTTCTGTAAGTCTTCTCCTGTTGGTTGGAAAATTTGCATCATTACTGGATTACTTAAAAAAATTAAAAGCAAGTAAAATTTAAAAAAATAGAATACCATTTTAAATTGCAGGATTGTGCACTGTTTGATCTCTAATTCTTTACTAAACTGGTTTTTAATTTTCTGAAGTTCATTAACTTTGTTCCTCAGGGATTTCTCCTCAGACTGCATTCTACACACCTGTAACAATGCATAAAGACAGCAAGCAAAGCTAACATTTAGCTATAAGCCTTTTACAATCTCTGCAGGTTATCTGAGTAAAAAAATACTTTAATCAAGAATCAAATTTTTGCAAGCATTTTGCTAAATTTCAGGGGCTAGAAGTGCACTATGCTGTACATCCTGCCTAGGGAACAATTTTCACCATAGAATAGAGTATTAAATTTGGCAGGAAAAAAACGAAAAACAACAAACCACACCACCAAAACCAAACCACCAGGAAATAGCCTAATCAAACTACAAATTCAGTTGTCCTTTAAAAAAACAGTGTTTCCTGACATGCGATCCCATCCACTCCTTGCTACTTCCCAAAGGATTATACACTGCATGTTGAGTAGGGAAAAAGTCCTGAAATGTTAGGCTGCTGGGGAAGACATTAATACTTTTTTTAAAGCTTAACTTTCAAGCCCAAACTCTTGCAATAGTCTTCTGGATTCTAAGTTCTTGCGATATCCCATGAGGTTCTAAGAAATTCTACTGCTTAATAACTAAATACTAACAAACAACATTAGTAAAAGTTATTCCATTTTTTCATTTATTTTCCCCAAACTTAATAGAAAAAATCTCAGATTTTAAAAAGTTTCTGGAAGTTTGTGCTTTCCTTTTCCAATTAATCCATCTTTTCCTCCCAGAGATGAGCATTTTCCAAAAGTCTGAATTCTGAGGCTTTGAAGTCAGCACAAATAACAACAGGAGGCTACTGTTGTTATGAAGATTACAAAGTCCTCCTCCATAACTAGGTTAACCTACTTTTGACAAGCCTTTTTCAAGTGTATTAATAAAATTTACTTCCCCCCTTCAATATCAGTACTAATCCATGTTTTGACATCTTACCTTTAGCTCACAGCTCAATGGCAATGTAACTTTAGATTCACTCTTACTCTAAATGGATGGCTGAACACAGCCTTGTTATGAATCACTTTTAACAGCTGTAGCTTGAGACATGTGAAAACAGGTTTTACTAACAGAACCCCAAACACACTTGCAGAAGAAACATTTGCCCTAGGGTTACAAACCTGGTTTTGTACTTGCTGAATTTGCTTCTTGGCATCAGAAATTTTCTCTTTCAAATCTGCATATTCTTCCTCTTTCCTCTGCAAATCCTTTTTCAAGCTCTGTACAAGGGCAGAGCTCTCAGAAAGATCTTTACGTAGCCTTGTGTTAGAAATTAAGAGACATAAATAACATTAGTGTTACACATCTCAAAGAAACAGCTTTTACACATTAACTCAGGCTCTTTGATGGTGGGTTTTATTCATGAATAGAATCCCAGATCTATCAGCTAAATGACAAGCATTATAATTTTGGATTTCAGCTACATATTATATGATCCTGAAGTAACAAACCGCTCAGATTCACTCTGGAACAGTGCGATTTTTAAAAATTCTTTTTTTTAAGCACAGTAGACTAACCATTTCTATCACTAGGGGTCCTTACACAGTAACAAAAGGGACAAGGTTAATATCAATTAAGTATAAACTTGATATTTACATCCCAGACCTTGTAAGGATCAAAATAAATAAAAAATCAAAAGAAAGTAGAAAAAACAATAATATTGTGACAAGTCCTGTTGTTATTAAGTGCTATAAAGTCATTAAGAAGTTTAATGGGTTTATTTTTAAATGGTCATACTTATTTTAAAAAGCTTACAGTAAGTTACCTTGGATTTTTACTTTGCAATTACCTAATAGAAGATTTCTTAAATTCTATAATTAACAATGCAAAATGAGGTCTCACAAAAGGAAAACCTTTCAACGTTCCCCAGACCTTCATGCTAAATTGTATTTTAGAGTACATGCACGTGCCCACAGATATTGGAACTAAAGAAACCCTAGTCAGAAGGGCTACACAGCATCTTAAAGCTATTTTTACATGATTGCAATTTCCTTGCCACATAGCAAATATAATCTCTCAGATACATTTAATCTCTTATTTCTTAAAGATTTAAAAACTAGAGGGGGCTGGGGAAGTTCTACTCTCCTACACCCATTATTCCTTCAAGTTCTTATAGTATACTGTGTTCACCTAGAATGGCTATTACCAAAACCAGCTGTTTACTGTTTAATTACTAGGCTTTTTTTTTTCTTTCTTCTTTCCCTTTTTACCATTCAGTCCTTTCTAAAGAAAACATTGCCTGCTTTTATACGAGTTACAGCATATAACATTAAACTATGTCATTTCCTCCAAAAAGGGTATGTAACATAATACTATTAGAAATCCCCAAATAATCCATCATTTCCTGTTTCCCCCTACAATAGTTCTGCATGATTTAGATCTATATTTCTGAAAGAATACAGAAACAGGTGAGGAAAACATAGCTAGCAAAATATGCAAATATAGAAATCAAGTAGGGCATTAAAAGTTCTTAAGCAGTTTGGTTAATAAAGTTGATAAACATGAAGATGTGTTATGTCAAAATAAATTGATGTTCACAGAAGGTAGTTTTAACTTGAGTCTATTCTCAAAGGGCTAGGAATTATCTCATTATTTACTTACAATTCTACAGATTGTATTTGCTCACCCTCATTTTTCTCTTTTTCTTAAAGAGCGTGTTTCACGTTCTCCAAGCTCTTCATCAACTGCACAACTTCCTCCTTTAGATTTGCTTCCTGATCATTTAATTCTTTCAGTTTTTTGTCTGAATTGGCACATTCCTCTTGCAGAGCTACTGTATTACTTTCCAGATTTAAAATAATAGATTCTTTTTCTTTAAGTACTTCTTCTAACTTTGCTATGCTGTCATCTTTAGCTCTAAAAGCCTCCAAGAAGCATTCAAGCTCTCTTATTTTTCCCTTGGAGCTGGTAACTTCCTCTTCAAACTCTGCAATTACTCTGTGATCTTCTGCAGCCTGTTTTTCAAAATCCTGGGTTTTCTTCTGGATGTGCTCTTGTAACTGACTCATAAGATCTTTTTCCTTTGTGGACTGATGATTTGATTTGCAGTCTCATTTAACTTTATTTTTAGTTGTTTATTGCAATTCTCAGCATCATCAAGTCCCTTCTTTAAGTCTTCAACTTGTTGAAGTAGTTCTTGAATCTGCGGACTTTTTTGTGAAGAAGCCTTAATAACGTTTTGGCATTCTTCCCAAATGCTTTCAACACTGCAATGAAAGGAGCTCTCCTGTCCCAGAGCTGCTGTAGAAGCAGTTTGGGACTCCATGCACACAGGACTCATTTGAGCTCTCTCCAGTTCATCTTTCTGAGAGTCTAAGGAATCCTTTAGATCAACTGAATCAATATCCGTAGTGTAAGACTCTAACTGACATTTATACAACTCATCTACTTTGGACTGCATTGTTTTAATTAGTGGCACTTTATAAATTATATTTTGTTTAGCACCTTCTACTTCGTTATTTAGCTGAATAATCTTTTCTTCTTGTTCCCTATTGATAGTTTTCTGTTTGTCCAATTCAGAAACAATCTCCTGATAGTCAGCTCGACACTGCTGAAGTTCTTCACCTAAGCCAGAAGCCCTTTCTTCAGAAGCAGAGAGCTTGAGATTCAAGTTTTTTATTTGCCCACTGAACTCTTCTTTTTTGTTTTTTTCTATTCTGCATTGTTCTTCAAGTGCAGCTAGCTGACCTTCCAAGGTTTCAGTTCTTTCCTTCAGTGCTAGTATTTCTGCATAGTTCTCAGTATTATTTCCTTTCACATATTCAGTTCTCTTTTGATCCAGAGAGTCATCTTCCCAACTCTCCTTCATAGCTCCTAAAAAAAAAAAAACCAAAACAAAAAAACCAAAACAACAGTTCAGGATGATTAAAATCAGTAGTACAAGTCACTAGCACTGCCAAATAGCAATTACTATGTGGAAAATGGTCACCATCTGAAAGCCACACCCTTATATCATATGGCTTTTTGAAGTCTTGAAGTAAAGCCCCTCTGAACAGTTTAAAATGCAGTAAGTGCCTCTTAGGCTTATAGACGTGGTTTGCAGCAAGAGGTGTTCAGGAGCCTTAAAGAACATTTTGCCATGGCTCTGTTCCAGCCTTCTACTCTGCACCACTATAGAAAAATCTAGCTAGCTTTACTAATATGTATTAATATCTATGAGCCAGATAATGGTCACAGTTATGTCTAGTTTCCACTTTCACTGCTTCAACAATCCTTTTAATACAGTCAATCACCCATTTTACATTTAGAAAAGCAATGGTATTGTATACTTTCCTGAGAATTTTCATTCATACTCAATATGCCCTTACTTTAAAAATTAAGCTAAAAATCCAGCACAAGTTTTTTGCTTAGTGTTTGGGACTTTCTTCTCTTTTTTCAGTTTTTTCGGGAGAACTTATGCCCACACCTAATGTGTTGCACGTAAGGTTCTCCCAGAAAGATCTACAACATTCCATCACGATCCCAAATTTCCATAAACATTTTATTAGCTTAAGACTGTTTTTTCCCTGAAGTAAAATCATATGCATTTCACCACCTTCAAAATTGACTCCAGCTGTATTTTACACTGTTTTAGAATCCAACTGTGTCCATTTAGTAACATGCATGTATGTTTTAGTATTAAAATCAAGCCTGACTATCACTAAAGGTTTAGGTCATCACAGCTATGTACTCCAAAGTGATACTATAGATTTCTGTGAGCACTGCAACTACAGTAAGGTGGAGTTTGGCAGTCATCTTGCTTTGGGAGCATTAAGCACACGGGTACATGTGTACTGCATGGAAACATCCTCTGACAGATCCAACAAGTTTTATAGAGTCACTAACAAAAAGTCATATTGAAGCATTAGCAATAGTGGTTTCCATCTCAATTCAGGTTTTGGTTTTTGATTATTTTTAGAGGGATCAAATTCTACAGGACACTTTTTTCCTCCTGCTTTTCTGTACCCTTTCTTTTCTGTCCTAATTAGATGTATCAAGTGTTCCTGCTAGGTCAGAGGAAACAGCAGCTTTACTTTGGCTTGTAAAGCCATGCTTCTAAATACTACAAGACGAAAAAATTGGAATTGGGAGATGGTTTTCTCTGAAAGCCTATTTGTGTGGTCTCAAGAAAACATATCAGACAAAATACTACAAACTCCTCACACTGGACATGAATTTAACATACTTCACTGAAAGGGAGAGGTGCTGAGATGTCTTAAGACATATTTTGCGATCTAAGGTGCCAAGATACAAAAAGTAGCAGAGTTTTGCCCAACAGCTATAGTGAGAAGGGTATGATCATTCATAAGAGGATTTAGAGGTGATTGAGGTGCTTTGTACTGACAACCACAATCATGTAGCAAAGCAGGATAAATACTAGTGCAAGAAGATGCGTGATATTCAGTGCAGAAGCTTCTTATGTAGGAAGTGCTAAGAAAGGAAAGAATCCCATCCCAAAACATGGGAGGCAAGTCCTAGAGAAGACTACAAAAACCTGAACCTCAAGACAAGATAACCTATCTTCTCACAAAATAAGCTTTGGTCACAGGCCACTAGCGTGTCTAAATTCTACAACAAAGCCATCACAATGTACCTGTGCTCATTTTTCTATTGTACCAAGTATGTTTAACAAGAACGGTTAAATGTAAGTATATATAAGTTTCATCATTACAGAGCATCTAGTAACTCAGTTTTTAAATTAGATGCCTTATATTCTCAACAGCCACAAATCAAACATATTTAACATGACTGAAGAGCCTGCTCTTCCCAATAAAAAGAAAATCTCAGTGCTGTCATTAATTGGCACTGTTAACTAACTTCTTGTTTGAGAAGAGCTATCACTTCTCTGTTTTTGGCTTGTTTAAACAAGTTTCAGTCATGAGATAAGAAACCTACTACTACATAATATATCAAAGAGTCTACATCAGCTTCAGTTCTCACCCCCTTCCTGTAACATTTATATAGCTGGCACTATCAAATGGTCATGCTAGGATCCAGTATTCATCCCAACCAAAAAAGGTAAAGACAAATCAGAAATGCATCTGGTACAGACAGAAGCTTTTCTTAAGACAGACTTCAAATGACACGTATTGGAACAAGCTGCACAGACATCAGAAGTGCCCTACTGGATGACACACCATCAGTTGACCTAGCCTAATATTTTGCCTCCTTTTGCTGCTGTTGGCAGGCCCAGCCACTTCCCACAAACCTTTTCTGACATAGGACACCTGGGAATGTTGGAGGAACATGAGACAGTAAATCCCTGCTTAACCTGTCAGTATCTATGTATGAACCTGTTGGCCGTTAGCTTGTCTAACCACTCCTGGGATCTGAGAATTATCTGTCTCTCTCACCTCCTAGGGCAACAAATACTAGAAGTTCACTACCCATGGCATCAAGTGCTGTGTTCCATAAACTTAAACTGATCTTCTAGATTGAGCATTCCCTTGTTCTTTCACTGCAGTGATGAATGACAGTCCAGCATTCAGTTTATTCACCATCTGTATCCTCAGTTTTCTGTGATCATGTGAACTTGACAAGTCTCCTTGTAACATATTTTATCCCTCTTTATGGAGATAGATATTTTCTGATCCCCATTTTTAACGTTATTCTCTTTTTCTATCCTATCCTCACCCAAACAATTCCCTGGAAGATCTTCTTATTTGCACCTATTCTGCAGGAAGAAGGCAAGAAAGTGAGGGATACAAAGGGAAGATCTTTCATTCTCCTTTGGCATATACTTTCCATAGTTCTATGAGAAACTGGAGCCCAGCTCTGTCCTGAAGTCAAGTAAGAGACAGGCAGCTGTTGTTGCCCACCCCGGGACCGCCCCAGTTGCCGCGCTGCCCGCCCCGGGTCCGGCCTCCGGTGCCGCGCTGCCCGTCTCGGCACCGCCCCCGGTAAGGCGCTGAGCGCCCCGGGACCGAACCCCGGTGCCTCGCTGCCCGTCCCATGGACAGAACCGCGGTGCCTCGCTGCCCGCCCCGGGACCGCCCCCGGTATCGCGCTGCCTGCCCTGGGTTCGGCCTCCGGTGCCGCGCTGCCGGTCTCGGGACCGCCCCCGGTAAGGCGCTGCCCGCCCCGGGACCGAGCCCTGATGCCTCCCAGCCCGCCCCGGGACTGCCCCCGGTATCTCCCAGCCCGCCCCGGCACCGCCCACCGGTACCTCGCTGCCCGCCCCGGCACCGGCCCCCGGTGCCTTGTTGCCCACCCCGGGACCGAACCCCGGTGCCGCGCTGCCCGTCCCATGGACAGAACCGCAATGCCTCCCAGCCTGCCGCGGGACCGGCCCCGGTGCCGCGCTGCCAGTCTCGGGACCGCCCATGGTAAGGCGCTGAGCGCCCCGGGACCGAACCCCGGTGCCTCCCAGCCCGCCCCGGGACCGGCCCCGGTGCCTCCCAGCCCGCCCCGGGACAGGAACCCGACGACGCTGCCCGTCCCGGGACCGAACTCCGGTGCCTCCCTGCCCGCCCCGGCACCGCCCCCGGTGCCTCGCTGCCGGCCGCTGGACCGAAAGTCGGTGCCGCGCTGCCCGCCACTGGACAGAACCGCGGTGCCTCGCTGCCCGCCCCGAGACCGCCCCCGGTATCGCGCTGCCCGCCCCGAGTCCGGCCTCCGGTGCCGCGCTGTCCGTTTTGGGACCACCCCCGGTACCTCGCTGCCCTCCCCGGGACCGGCCCCTGCTGCCTCCCAGCCCGCCCCGGGACTGCCCCCGGTATCTCCCAGCCCGCCCCGGCACCGCCCACCGGTACCTCGCTGCCCGCCCCGGGACCGGCCCCTGCTGCCTTGTTGCCCGCCCCGAAACGCCCCCGGTGCCTCCCAGCCCACCCCAGGACCGACCCCCGGTATCTCCCAGCCTGCCGCGGGACCGGCCCCGGTGCCGCGCTGCCCGCCCCGGGGCAGAACCGCAATGCCTCTCTGCCCACCCCGGGACCGGCCCCGGTATCGCTCTGCCCGCCCCGGGACCGCCCCCGGTGCCGCGCTGCCAGTCTCGGGACTGCCCATGGTAAGGCGCTGAGCGCCCCGGGACCGAACCCCGGTGCCTCCCAGCCCGCCCCGGGACCGGCCACCGGTAGCTCGCTACCCGTCCCGGGACCGGCCCCGGTGCCGCGCTGCCCGCCCCTGGACAGAACCGCGGTGCCTCGCTGCCCGCCCCGGGACCGCCCCAGGTGCCGCGCTGCCTGCCCCGGGTCCGGCCTCCGGTGTCGCGCTGTCCGTCTCGGGACCGCCCCCGGTACCTCGCTGCCCTCCCCGGGACCGCCCCTGCTGCCTCCCAGCCCGCCCCGGGACCGCCCCCGGTGCCTCCCAGCCCGCCCCGGGACCGACCCCCGGTATATCCCAGCCTGCCGCGGGACCGGCCCCGGTGCCGCGCTGCCCGTCCCATGGACAGAACCGCGGTGCCTCGCTGCCCGCCCCGAGACCGCCCCCGGTATCGCGCTGCCTGCCCCGGGACCGGCCCCGGTGCCGCGCTGCCGGTCTTCGGGACCATCCCCGGAAAGGCGCTGAGCGCCCCGCGACCGAGCCCTGATGCCTCCCAGCCCGCCCCGGGACCGCCCCCGGTATCTCCCAGCCCGCCCCGGCACCGCCCACCGGTACCTCGCTGCCCGCCCCGGGACCGGCCCCTGCTGCCTTGTTGCCCGCCCCGAAACGCCCCCGGTGCCTCCCAGCCCACCCCTGGACCGCCCCCGGTGCCTCCCAGCCTGCCGCGGGACCGGCCCCGGTGCCTCCCAGCCCACCCCAGGACCGACCCCCGGTATCTCCCAGCCTGCCGCGGAACCGGCCCCTGTGCCCCGCCGCCCGTCCCGGGACCGCCCCCGGTGCCTCCCAGCCCGCCCCGGGACCGTCCCCTGCTGCCTCCCAGCCCGCCCCGGGACAGGAACCCGACTACGCTGCCCGTCCCGGGACCGAACTCCGGTGCCTCGCTGCCCGCCCCGGCACCGCCCCCGGTGCCTCGCTGCCCGCCGCTGGACCGAAACCCGGTACGGCGCTGCCCATCCCGGGACCGGCCCCGGTGCGCTCTGCCCGCCCACGGACAGAACCGCGGTGCCTCGCTGCCCGCCCCGGGTCCGGCCTCCGGTGCCGCGCTGTCCGTCTCGGGACCGAACCCTGGTGCCTCCCAGCCCGCCCGGGAACTGCCCCCGGTGCCTCCCAGCCCGCCCCAGGTCCGACCGCCGGTATCTCCCAGCCCGCCGCGGGACCGGCCCCCGTGCCTCTCTGCCGGCCCGGGGACCGACCATCGCTGCCTTGTTGCCCGCCCCGAAACGCCCCCGGTGCCTCTCTACCTGCCCCGGTTCTGGACCCCGGTGCCGCGCTACCCGCCCCGAGATCGGTTTCCGACGGACCTGCCTGCATGGCACGGAACCCCGGTGGAGCGCTCCCCATCCCGGAACCGGCCCCCGGTGCCTCCCAGCCCGCCCCGGGACTGGCCCCTGGTATCGCGCTGCCCGCCACGGGACCGTATCCCGGTGCCTCACTGCCCGCCCTGGAATGTCCCAAGGACCCTCTTAGTACTCCCCAACATATCCCAGTACATCCCAGTGCCCTGCAGTACGTCCCAGTAACCATCCCAGCGCCCCCCACTGTCGTTGTTGCGACGGACACGACAAACACCGAATTGTGCAAAAATGGCTACTTTATTGTTCTAACAAGCCTTTTTATAACTTTATGAAGAGTATGTGTCCATATCTGATTGGTTTAATTACAGACTAACAGTTCATGACTGGATGACCTCTTCTCTGCCGCAACCTCGATAACCTTCCTCTCCTTGCGGTCAGGCAGTTCCAGTCTGGCTGTTCCTTAATCTTGTTTACTCAGCTCTTCTCGGGACTTTCAAGCCTCTTCAGGGTACGTGGTTATCTGTTCAAGGTCAATATCAAACTTACATTCTGATCCCTCGGACCAGCCGAGGTCTCCCATGGTACCAGTACTGGTTCCCAGCTCCAAGCACGGAAGAGATGCTGGGCGGCTCAGGCCGCATGCTCTGCCCAAGCCAGAAGGTCACTGGGGCACAAGGGGCAGCCCTGGCTCTGAGTTCAGGGGGGAGCAGTGTGGGAGGCTCCCACGCCCCAGCCTTACCGTGGGTCCTGGCTGATGGTGGGATACAGGCAGGTACCCCTGCAGTGCACCTGGTACAGTCGCTTTGTGCCCAGGACCTCAAAATGCAGCGTCTGGTCAAACTGCCCCGGCACCGTGGAGCTGAACTGGACCTTCAGTTCCACCTCACTGTGGGCAGGCACTATCCACCGGCAGCTGCTCAGCCTGGCAATTAAAGAGGAGGCTTCAGACATTGCTAACGAGCAAACGAGAGAAGGAGGAGGCTCATGGACTCGCCATCCCGTGGAGGCACCAGCAGAGGGTCCCTGTGGAGCTGGGGATGATGGACCCCGTTTGGCAAGATGGACGTGAAGCAGGGGGATCACCTCCTCCCTCACAGCTCACCTGACGGATTTCCCCGGGGATGGGACCGTGTCCATGTCGCTTTGGTGCGCCTCGGGGGGCCGCGTGGGTGCTCCCGTGCCTGGCACCTGGAGACCTCTCTGGAGCTCCTCTTCTCCCTCACAGCCTCCCGCCTGCCCGCGGCTTTCTCCTTCCCCGACCGGCCCCTGCTTGGCGTGACCTGCTCCTCTGACACCTTCACACCAAGGGAGAGAGGTGAGACCTGCCCTGAGACACCCCCATCCTGGAGAGAAAGCTGCAGGTTTGTTAACAGACAGGAGGGAGAATAAACCACCAACCCCCTCTGCCCATGGATTTGGTGTTCCTTATGGGACTTTGTTTCTCCTACAACACCCCTCCTTGCCCAGGACCCTCTCCTCAAGGGAAGTTGAAGGTTTTAGCTGATTTTTCTCTCATCTCACAGAACTGCCCTATGCCTCAAGCAGAGCTGTATCTTTTAAACAGACAGGAGGGATGCCTGCAGACACGGGGCCCTGTCATGACTTCACTGCCCTTCCACAGTGATCCTTTTCCATCCCACCTGCCCCCCATGCCCCCATCCAGCCTGGCCCCTGCCCTCGCACCTTCACTGCAGGCACAACAGGGACGTCCAAGAAACTTCTGGTTTCCTTCTTTCCTTCTTCTGCAGTGGCACCTTCTGGCACCACAAAGGTGAAGTGCTCGAGGGCTTCTCCTGCTGCAGGGACCATCCGCTTCTCTGGGTAGCGGATCACAGAGTAAAAAGCAGTAGGTGGAATGGGAGGCCCCGAGGGACCCAGTCCCAGGTCATCCAGGATCTAAAGCATAAGAGAAAACCCTGTTTATACTCCTGTCGCCTTCATCCTCACACTTCCTGAAAGGCACTGAGCTTTTGGCAATGGGTTTTTTTATTTAGATGGAGTACAGTGCTTTTTTATGCCCAGTGGGGTGGGCAGGCTCCAGAGCAGTGCCAGGACCTACAAGTGGGCCCTAGAGAGAAATCTCAACTCTGAGTGACTCGGCTGAAGGAAACAATGACCAGGAGTTGCCCTGCCCTGGGACCGTTTTTAATGATTTCCAGACTGGGAAACTCTCCAAACAGAGAGGATGTTCTAACAGAGAGCGCTCCCTCTTTCCACCCATCTGAGGGATGGCAAGAACTTCCCCAGCACGTGGCTGCTGTGAAACCATCGTGGAACATCATCAGTGTCCTGGACAAGGCTCTGTGCTGTTGTCACCTGGTGGGACACAATGCACCAGGGCCCAGACCACGGCAGGCTCAGCATCTGAGCCTCACAAGGGCTTTACCTGCTCTGCCGCTGGCAGCTTGCCACTCTCCAGGATCGCCCCAGTCACATCTGCAGAGCTCAGCACCTGGATGTCCAAGCAGGGCACCCCGACGTCCTGGCCTCTGGCTGACCCTTCTGCACCTTCCCCTTCCAGCTCAGATAACTTGGAGTCCTCAAGAGCCTTCAGTTTTTCTAGATGCTCCTTCTCTGTGTCCTTTCGGCTCCTCCGCCTGGATAAATGCTGGCGCTGGCCTTGTACTTGGTGCTGCACCACCTCTTGGTTCAGAGGGGACAGCAGGATACCCTGAGCCCTGTCCCAGGATGACAAAATATGCGTGACATCCTTCTGCGATGCCTCGTAGATCTTAAACCTCAGGGCCAAGTTCTTCTCACTGTCACTCTGCACCTCAGTTTTGGTTTCCCCCTGTTCTGGGTCTGCAGGTTGCACAACCTCCACTGGGCAGGCCTCTGTCAGGGGAGCCTTGCTCTGCTTTTTCTTATCTTCCTTGTTACTTGCAAGAGAGTCTGGGTGCTCCTTTGCAGATCCCTTCTTCTCTCCCCCCTCGGTGACATTGGACAGGTTGCCGGTGGATGCGCTGGTGTTGCTAGTGGATGCATTCGTATTCTGGGCAGGAGGAGCAGGAAAAAGCTGTGAGCATTTCAAAGCACCAACTCAAATGCTGTAGGACAGCGGCAATCTTTGCAATAGCACCCCACGCCTCATCTGAGACCTGTGCTAGGTGCTCTACAAACCCCAATTCAGAACGCAGCTGGTACCCAGTTGAGCTCAACTGAAACTAAACTCCCCAGTGCCAGACTGATGAGGAGTCCTGCAAACCAGCTGAGAAACAGAACAGCTTCCCCAACCCAAACAGGGAACTTAAGACACCTCCTTACTCCTGTGCAGTCCTCCAGGCACGTTTCTGGTGTGCTGAGCATCCATCCCTGTGTCTGGCTGACACTTTGGGAAGTCTGGCTGCTAATGAATACCTAAAGGGCCTGGTGGTATCTCCTGCCAGACAGGTAGCAAAAGACACCACATCCCAGGCGGGTCATGGCTCAGAGGTGTAAGTCACATGCAGAACGGGGAGAAATGCTGAACTAAAACTATCTAGGGCTTGGAGTTACGTGAAGCCATGACTCGAAGGCAGCATGACCCTAGAAGAACAGCTCTACCCAACAAACCCGTGCGAAAATACCCCTGGTGAAGCAGTAGCACAATCAAACACTGGCTGCTGTTTCCCAGCACAGCCCCGTGTGTTGCTGATGGCCAGGTACTCACCCCCAGCACCGTGGGTGGCTGCTGGCTTCGCCAGGAATGGCACGGCTCAGCAGGAGGGTCCCCAGGGCTTTCACTCATCTCTATAAACACAACCAACCACCTGCCTGACTCCAGGCTGGCTTTTCTTCCTTGAAGCATTTTCTTTGTCTTTTCCAAGCTTTCTCTTGGCCCACTTAGACAACTTCTTCAGCAATTCTTCCTCCCTCAAGCGTTCGAGCTCCCACCGGTGCTTTTCCTCTAGCTCTCGAGCCAGCCGCTCCATCTTCCTTCAGCAAGACAAACAGAAAACATCCCCGAGAGTCACCGCCAGAAATCTGGGCTCGCTGCAATCCCAGCTGGTCCCACACTTCATTCACTGACCCTAAGGCCAGGCACAACTGTTAGACCAGCTCTGTGGACTTCCCTCAACTTGAGGAGGCTAGGACATCCAAAGTGAGGGAAGTGGGAGGGGACCTCCAGGGCCAGCCAAATCTAGGCTTTGCTGTCACAAGGTCTAAATTGCACTACTTCTCCAATAAGGTCCACCTGGACACCTCCAGCATGCTGCCAAAGACTGATCCACCATTGCTCCACACTGGAGGCTGAAGCTCTCATTATCCAGCTCACAAATCACTAAACCAGCTCACAAATCACTAACACCTGCTTATCCCTGTACCAATACTTGGCTTATCTAGCCCTTCTCCCTGGGCACAGCCTGCTCCTTAGTGAGACTAGCTATATCAATCAGAAAGCAAAGGCTGCAGTAACTGCCCTCCTGCAAAACAGGCTCCAAACAACCAGGTTTCCTGCTGGAGCCCAGCTGGGACCATGGGAAACTTGTGCTGCCTGTCCTGGAAATCACAGTTTGAAGCAGCCCTAGTGATCTCCTCCCAGGGAAACAAACTTCAGCTGGGGCTGAAAGAAGTGCTGAAACACAGGCTCACTTTAAGCAAGTCCCTCCCCAAGTTTCAGGCAGGGGTTAATAGAGGCTTAAGCTTATCCTGTGTATCCTCTTGAACAGGGCTGCTTTGCTGGATCAGAACTTCTCCCAGGCTCACCTGCTGCTGCAGCTGAAGGTGAGCCTAAGAGACACCAGCTTTTGTGGCTGGTGTCACTCAGTAAGGAAAACCCTGGGAGCTCAGCAGTGCAAGGGCCTCACCTACAGCAGGACTGGGATCCAAACCAAGCCCACACAGCTGCGCCTCACACCAACCCACACCACAACCCCTCTGGTTTGGTGAAGAAGGGCGATGAAGATGAGAACGAACATAATTAACTTAGAGACACTTGTAAGCACAGTGGCAAGGGAAGCACAGAGCCCAGCTCCCTGCAGCCAGTGTTGAAGCCGAAGGGCTCACCACTAAAACGGAGAGAAGATGTTCTCATCTCACCAGAGGAAGGTCCCTCCTCTGCTGGGAACCAGGGAGGTGGAACTGGCAATCCTTGTGCTGCTGGTAATTAATGCTTTTGGCCTTGGTAATCCATCTGAGCACAACCAAGGTCTCCGGAGCAGGGAAACCCTTTGGGGACACTATCCTGGGGAGGCACCCATAGAAGGCTTACAGACCTTTTCTTCCTCTCACGCTGCACTTGCAGTATACTGTTATCAAACTGAATTTTCTCCTTCTCGGTGAGGGCATCATACTCGTCCTCTTCCATCTCCCAGAGATGCGCTTTCTCCCTCCTGGCAGCTTCTTCCCACTCCCGTCCTTCAGCACAGACCAGAGGAGAAACCATCAGTGCCTGCAAGCAGAGCTTGCTGCTCTGGGTGAGCTGCCAGGATTCACAACTCTGTCCTGACCCAGCCTATCATCCTGCCAGGAGATACTGGCGAGCTCACATCCCTGCTTCAGAATTCAGATAAGCCCCCAAACACTCGC
This sequence comes from Strix uralensis, assembly GCF_047716275.1. Classification (NCBI taxonomy): domain Eukaryota; kingdom Metazoa; phylum Chordata; class Aves; order Strigiformes; family Strigidae; genus Strix; species Strix uralensis. Next base: position 89,496,822 of record NC_134012.1, on the reverse strand, counting down.
TGGCCAGTGAGTTCCCATGCCTTGCCTGGCTCACATGCACCAGCACTGTGGACAGCTGGCCAGTGATTAGTTATTGAGCCACAACAGCTTGCACTTGTGCCCAGGCTTTAATGTTAGAGACTGAGGTCAGCCTCAGCATTGCTGTATTTTAAGCAACTGTGAGCTGAGTGCTGGCTACACTGAGGCAGAAGGTGGAAGGATTAATAAAAACATCTCTTACAAGTTCTGCTGGTAACCCAGATACACACAGGTAAGGCTGAGGGCTTGAGAGAGGAGATTTCAGAGTTACGGAGATGAAGAGTCTCACCTTCCTGCTCTTTTGCGGCCATCTCCCTGGCTTTCAAAGAAGCATAATCCTGGAACAGGTTCACAAAATAGATGTAAGGCCGATTTCTGACAGCTTTGAGCAGGCAGAGGAGAGCAGACGCCGTGTTGCGTGCAAAGGGGGTCTCTACCACTCCCTGGTAGCAGTCACTCAGCTGCAGATAAAGTCGAAAAGGAAGAGAAAGTCAGCTGTCGCACGCATTGGGCTCTCAGCTAGTCACTAAAGCCTGATGTCAAAGATCACCAGCCATCACAGTTCCAAGTGCAGCAGCTCAGACAAGCTCTGATCTTTCCCCACGCTCTGCCAACTTATGGCATCTGCAGCTTCACCCACGGATCCCTGCACGCAGCCCAGGACTCCTCCAAGAGCAGGCACAGCCCTCCTCCTCTCTGAATTGTACCTTGCTGCCTGTCTCTCTGTAGCAAGAACGTACCATTTGCCCCCACTCCACGTACCTGCAGCCTTTCAGAGAGGATGGCCACCAGCAGGTCCTCGGGCAGCACGCAGCTCCAAAAGCCCAGCTCTCCTGATGTGCTGCCACTGATGCTCAGCCATCGCTGCGCAGGAACGCAGGGAAGGGGAGAGAGGTGAGAACTTGATGAGCCCTGCAATGTTGAACACAAGAAAAATCAACCACTTTGGAAACCCCCAAACAATTCCAACTGCTGGGCTTGGAGCTGGGGTTTCTCACTAGCAGGAGACTAAAACAAAACTGCAGGCCAGCAGCTCCAGGGGACCATGCTGGAAGGTGCATCCATGGCCAGCAGAGACCCAAGCTCACAAGCCCCCAGCTCAGCATCCCGCAGCTTTGCCCACCGCTGCAGCCACGTTAGCCAGGACTGCACTTTGCCAACAATCTGTTAAGATGCCGTAGAGTTTTTCTGCCAGAGCACAGGGTTTCATTCCCACCCCGAGCCATGCCCAGCCTGCCCAGCTAGCTCTCTGCACTATAGACCCCCGCACCAGGCTCTGGGTGACACAGAGCCTCCACTGGAAGCGGCCCCTTCACTTCTCAGAGGAAACAGAAAGGTCCCAGGCATTCACCAGTGCAGATCGTGCTTCACCTGGGAGCCTGTCAGATCCATCAGATGCTGTTTCTGGGATTGGGGTGTGGGGCCATCTGTCTTCTTCTTGCCCGCCGCAGCGCTCACCTGGCCTCGGGACCTGATGGACCGCAGGCTGAGTTTGTCCACAGAGCTGGACCGTCTCAAGTCTAGGCTGCGCTTGGCCCTGGTGCCGAACTGCAGGCTGAGGGACGCATCTGCGTTGTGACCTGTGGAGGGGACAGACGCTCAGTGGGGAGCAAGCAGGCACCTTCCACCCCAATGGGCACAGCCCTGCGCCCTGGCAGGGACACGGCCATTGTTCCCCAGCCTGCTGGGCACTAGCAGCACCAATCTCCAGAAGCAGCTCCTGCCCTGCTTCTCTTATTAGCATGGTAAAGCACACCATCTGATACTGGATTTTAAAGCCAGAGAGTTTTTAAGGCACAGCTCCGCATCCCTCCTCACAAATGTGCACGCAGGTGACACTGCACACTAGCTCCCCTATGGATCAAGCCAAGGCTCCACCCTCCAGGAGCATCATTTCTGTACCTTGCACCCATCCTGCATTCTCACATGGAGATGGTAACTTGCAGCCCTGCCCCAGTTGCATCCCCCATCTCCACTGGAGCTAAATCCTCCACATGGGATAACCCCACCTGAGGCCCAGACCCTTCTTCCTTCCACCAGTTCCCAACCCAACCAGGTTCAAAGCAGAGCAATGCAAAACTTCCCCCACCAGAACCAGGGTCTGGCCTCACCCTGCAGAGCGCGGGGCACCAACTGCCCAACAAGATTTTCTAAAAGTCTCTGGTCTCAGGTGGAGAACAGCACCACATGCACGAGCTGTGTGACCTGACAGTGTGTATAGGAAAACCTTGGAGAAAAGAGCTCATCTGCAGCATGTCTCATCTGAAACTCTGGGAGGTTATTCTTCCCTTCCTCTCATGTTTCTGAAGCCACACTCAAAGTCAGTTGTCTAGTGCTTAATGAGCAGCTTCAGAGGGCTTCTTTGTTGTTAAAGTGGGCAGCAGTTCTGCCTGATGGCCACGAGGAGCCAGCTGGATTCAGCTTTGAGGAAATATAAAAAAACCCTGAGAAAAATACAGGTGTGCTTCACCACTCCTAGGAAAAGGAGTATGTGCTGAGAAGCCCAGAGGCAGTAAAAGTGCCCCTGTCTGAGCCCTTAAAAAAGAGATTTTTTTTTTTAATAACACGAGATGCTTTATGAAATGGCTTTGCGTTTCTACACGCTGCACCCATGTTCCCTAGGAGACCCAAGGGCTGTCAGACTTCCTCTCTGGAGCAAGCAGAAGTGGATGGTCATGGTGGGTTTCTGAAGCACTGCTCTAGGTCCAGCGTTTCTCCTTACCGGCACCCTCTGCCTCCTTGCAGCTCTGCTCGATGGCAGCCCCGATGCACAGCTCCCGGGTGCACAGCCCTGCTGAGCTGCTCCTGTCCGAGATGGCTTCTCTCACCATGGTGTCGATGGACAAGCAGGCAGCGCCATAATATTTGGACAAGGCAACTGCTGCTGCTGTCTTTCCTTGAGAGAGAGGAAGAGTGCTCGGTGACACTTGCATGTGAAGCATTTTCAGGACAGGCTCTAGAAAGTCCCCAGACAGGATTTCAAAGTTTCAAGGACAGTCGGAAATCAAGTGCCCCTTTAGGGGAGATCATGAGGGAGGTAGTTGAGCATGGCTAGAAGCATTGTCCTCTAGAGCCAGGAGGATCACCTCCACCTCACATCCAGCTGAGCACTTTGTCCCTCGTGGTGACCTCAACCCTGGGCCAGAACATTGTTTCGAGCCCTGTCCCGCCACCACTCAGAGCGTTCACCAGCCTGTGCTGGCCAGCGCTGACTCAGGCAATGTCTGGGCACGGTCTGGGGGTCAGCGTGGGCGAGGGACTGCTCCCATGAGGCAACATGGGCACTAGGCACTGTGCTCCCACGAAGCAACGGGGACATGGCCACCCTGTGTGGGGGAACGATAGCCTAGCTGTGTGGACACAGGGTGAGCCACAGCACTTGCCCCAGCTGGTGAAGGCCTGGGACCATTTCATGTACCAGCAGAGCTGCGGCTTACCTCGCTTCGCTTCAACTGGTCAACCAAGCACCACAGCCCACCAGGATGTGTCTCTCCTGCTTCCCCACTCCTTGCAGCCACGGACTGCGGCTCACCTACCTGTCAGGGGCGCCCCATGGATGATGACGACGATCCCTCTGCGGTTTCGGGCCGTGCGCCCCTCTGCAGAGATATCGATGCCAAGGTGGCGGGCGATGGCCCTACAGACAGGGCTGTCGGCCAGTTCTCCCGCGGCCGCCTTGCTGCTGGCGATGCTCTGCCGATGCTCTGCTGTGCAGAACCAGATAGAAAAGTCAGCCTCCTGCCTACCTATGATCCTGATCATCCTCCCCATCGCCTCAGATCCTGGGAGAGAAGACTCTGCTGAAACCAACACCACACCGAGGTCTCACCATGCCCCTCCTTTAGGCTTGTGCAGATCAGGGTCTGCCCTAGATGGTGGTCAAGGTGCCTGTTCAGAGTATAGGAAATGGGGTGGCAGAAAGAGGAAAGAGCAAGCATTTGGCAATACCTAAAAGGACTGGGCCAAATCTCCCGTGCCCTGTCAACATGGTCCTCATGGGAGTTTGGTCCCAGGTCCTGCTGAGTAAGGGGGGGACAGGCAAAACCAGGCATTTTACACCGTCCCAAGGGAGAGGCTCCATTTGTGGATCAAACCATTATCCAAAAGCTGGATGCTTTAGGAATATTATACCAGGAGATGTAGCTGGGCTCTGAATTCACCATAACAGCATTTGCAAAGAGCTCCCACCTTTGCCCTTAGGAGATCACCAAAAGCCATCTCGGCTTGCAGTGTCACGCAGGACAGAGAGCGCGCTGCCCTGCCTAGGAAAGGGAACAGCATCATCCTGATCCCAGCAGCTCCTGGGGGAAAAGGTGCTCATTTGGCAAAACTGGGGAGAACCTCTCTGGCCTCTCACTTGTCCCTGCCCTGTCTGCAATATTACCCATCCCCTGTCTTTTCTCAACACCTTCCTCCTCCTCCGCATTCAGATTTAGAGTCCACTTGTTGGACTGGCTTTCATCAAACACGGAGGGGAAAATGAATGAGCTCTGGGATGAGACAGTGTGAATGATCCCAGCAGAGGACTTTCTTCCTTGACCTGACAGAGACTGGACATCTTCAAAGTTTGCTGAGGAGGAAGGACACAGGGAGGGAAGAAGAGGGTGGACATGGCCAGGCAATCTGTTCTTTGACATTTGCCACTTTTCACGGCCACGTGCAAAAGATGGAAAGTTTCCCAAGGAGAAGTCTGTCCAGGCTGTCTCTGCCCTTGGGGGGATTTTGAGTTTGTGCTTTTGGTGCTGGGAAGGAACAAATATAAGATAGCTGGTGATATTAGAGCTGGTCCTGCTGGCTGAAGAACTCATCCAATCTATTTTTTGTGGTTAGGGGACACAAGAGGACAACATGATTATTTCCCCGGTCCACGGTAGGCAGATATGAGCTTGCTTTGGCTGCACTCAGGGCTGGTAGGGGATGCGTGTTACAAGTCACAGACCTTCACACTGGAATTCCTCCACCAAGCTGGGGAATGGGTGGCTGCTAAAAGCCTGGGATTCCCATGGAGAGCTTGGGGCGTGCGGGCTGGACTCCCCGCTGTGTCCACACTCAGGACAGCCAATGCCAAACCCTCACCATTGTCCTGGCCTGCTGGTTCCCCAGTCTTGGACTTTGTCTGCTCATCCTGCAGCCTCTTCTGGTCCTGATAGTACTCCAGCACCTCAGGGGGCAGCTTCTCACCCGGGGCACGCAGAGGCAGCAATAAGGTGTTGTGGCAATCGTAGTCTTTAAGCGTCTGCAGGATCTGTGCATGTAGGGAAGAGAAGTCATATGCAGGACGTGTTTCTAACAAGACGGACTATCCAAGCCCCTCCACAGTCTGCCAGCAGAGCTGGCTAACCCTGAAATGCCACCAGACTTTGCCCTGGGGACTGTCTCCATCTCCCTGGCACGAACCTGGGAATGCTGGAGCACTGTGAAGCTACGGGAGCGTGCACATGGGGACCAGACCTTCCCTCTCACCTGCTCCTCAGCAAGGTACTGCTGGTCGAACTCCAGCGAGTAAAACTTGATGGGGAACTTGCATGGGTTCTTCACCACGACCGTCCCCTCTGCTCCACAGCTGTACGGCAGCAACGGTCCCAGCTCAAGCACTGGGGGGCTGAACTCCAGCTGTGGCTCCAGCCCACACCCCAAGACCTGCAGTTGGAGGTGCTGGCTGCTCTGGCAAATGTTAATCTTCAGCTCACTTCCATAGGACTTCTGAAAAGAGAGAAGCACAGAAAGCTCCTCCATGAAGTCCCAGGTGACAGGGCCTCAAATTCAACTCTTGCCCCAGGGCAGGGGTGTCACCAGTACCTCTAAGGGGAATAGAAAACAGATATTTACTTCCAGCAGGGGCTACAGCATCTGCATGCTGGCTCTGAGTAACTGGGATGAATCCTGGTGTGAAGTGTAACTGGATATTTGGGTGTCAGACGAATCTAAAATGCACTATCAGATGTTTTCACCTAGTCACGAGGGAGTGTGATGCTCATGAGAAAGGTCCTCAGGGTTATGTTGCCCAGACACAGTCCTGGCACTGCTGCAACAGGCAAACATCAGCTCTATGAATGAGGCAGATGAGCTCTCACTGGCTAGAAATAAGGGTTATCTTCTCTGCTCAGTGTTTGGCTCTGGTCAAAGCCAGACACAAGATGGTTACACCTCTACAGCAATTAAAACATCCCTGGGACTGTTCCCAGGCACGGAAGCACTTGTGTCCATCCTGTTACCCACTGCCAGTTTCCAAGTCACAGTGGCCACAGGCAAACTGCTTTTGGGAATGCCCCATCATTTCACCTGACTCCCAGACTGCCTGGGAACGTGCAGACAGGCTGGGCCAGAGCCACAGGGACTGCTGGCAGCACACCACTCCAGACGACTGTCCTGCCGTGCCCAGGAAGGTGCCTGGTGGCTGTTTTGTCTGCTGGTACCAGCAGCAGGACTTGCCTAGATTGGCCCTTCCAGGGTTATCCCCTGCAAGCGCACCAGCTGCTCTGCACCAGGGCATTGCAGCCTTAAACAGGCCCGTGGAAGGGGGAGACGAGGGCAAACAGGCAGATTTCCCCCCATGCGCCGAGAGGCAGCCACCTCACCGTGCCCTGATGCTGAGCAAGCTCCCCAGGGGGATTTCAAAGCCCCTCTCAGAAGAGTGTGCTGCAGGGGAAACTGAGGCACAGTGGGTACGGTGCTTGCAGAAAGCTCTCTGTGGAGGCAGACGCCGTCTCCTCTTCCCTGTGCTGGGCTCTCGTTACCACACTGCCCTGCCAGACCTCTTGGGGGTGACACTTGCTGATCTCACCTCTTCTGTGGGTGAAAACCTGACTCGCATGTTGCATTACTGTCCTGGAGCGAGGGTTCCAGCCGAGGGCAGCGCCTCGAAGACACAGGGCTGGGCCTTCAACTTCTGGGGCACCTTCCGATGCATCCTCGCTGGCCAATGTCTGTCCATCTGAGAACAAAAAAACAATTGTGTGAGGTCTCCTTGGTCTGCGAGGACAGACCCTCGGTTCCTCCAGTGCTCTGAGACACCGTCATGGTGCTGAGGGCACCCACAGCCAAACCAGCCGAGGCCACCTCTGGCCTAGAACTGGAGGGAAAACAGGCAGGGCAGGCAGATGGGGCGGCACCATCCTCAGAAGAGGAGGAACGGGGGAAGGTGGCAGAGAAGTGAAGCACCAGCTAATGCACAGGTCCAGGTGAGCCAGCCTTGCTCTGTACCCTCCAAAGCTTCCTCGGAGGAGCTGTGGCCCAAGTGCTCACGCACAAGGGCAGAAAGGGCAAGAGAGGCAAAGAAAACCCAACCGAGAAGTTACGTGTTACACATTGTCTGTGCTTTACCTTCTTAACAGGCTCATTTATAGTGATGAGCCAGTTACAGGGGACCTGGAGCTGATTGTGGAGCTGGACAGTTTCTTCCTGGCACTGCCCACACTGGAGAGTGGAGAACTCCAGTCTGTCCCTGGAGATGCAGAGGGATGGCACAGCCACGCTGGCATGGAGGTGGACATGGAACGTGGGGCCTCCTGCTACCTAGGGAAGGACCGAGCATCCAGCTGAGAGCCCCGGTGACATCTGCTGCTGTCACCGACTCTCCACTTGCCCTGAGAGGTGCACGGGCACAGCGGGGTGAGGAAGCATGCCGTAGGTACCTTGATGGGCAGGAGCACGTCCACCTCTCCCAGTGGCAGGTTGGCGCTCTGTGGGTCGAAGTGCACTTCAAACACCTTGGTCTCACAGCAGAGCAGGTGCTTCACGTGGTCCAGATCCACACTGAAACCTTGAACAGATGAAAATAAAGCAGCTGAGATACACAATCGACATGAATGTGTCACAAGCACATTAAGGCCATATGTCCTGGCTGGCAGCTCTGTGAAGGACCCCTTTGTACCTGTGGAGAAGACTGCCACTCCTTCTCCCTTGTCACCACACAAGGAGAAAGGGCTTTCACAGCCAGAATCCAAGACCCACATGGTAAAAAGGAAACATCTCAGCTGAGGAGCTCCAACCATTCCTTCACTAGGCATCCCAGGGAAGGATGCACAGACCTCTCCAAAGGAGAATTTCCAACTAAGATTCCCCCATGCCATGGTGCTCCCTGAAAAACAATTTAGAGGAGGCACCTGATCACCCTTCAGACACGGCGAGTCACCGTTTGCTGGTACTGCAGCCTTATGTCAAGGCCTGTTTCGAAAGCCTATTTTGATACAACAGAGGGCCTCACAGGCTGTCTTCTCAATAAAGGCTGAACAGAAGTGCTATGGCATTATGAACTTTAAACAAAGCACTTCCAAACCACAAAGCGTCCATCTGTTTGCAACACAAGCCCATGGAGTGCCCATCAGATGATGCTCATGGTAGCCAAGAGCAGAAGATGCTGAGAGGTGACCAAGGTGATCAGCCCATCCAGCCCCTGCAGGGAAGTGTTAGGGCAGGCACAGGCAGGCCGGGTCTCTGAGCACTGCTGGCCAGGAGAACTCAGGCTCTAAAGCACCAGGCAGAGGGTCCCAAGGAGGAAAAAGTTATACATACAAGCACTCAAAAAAACTCCCCATGTCTAGTGGCTTAAGCTAATCTGTTAGAGACAGCTCCTTCAAGCCCACGTGAAGTCTCTCCAGCACCGGTTACCTGTGTCACGCAGGACCCGTCTATCAGTGCGGAAGGACACAGGGAACTGCCCGGTGTTGGTGATCCTCACGACGTGCGTGGGGGTGTTACCGAGAATCACGTACCCAAAGTCCAGGAGGTACTCGGGCAGCTCAACTCTGAAAGGAGGAGTAAGGACAGTCCTTAAACCACAGCCTGGCTACATTTCCAAGAGCATGGAAGATGCAAATAAAGTGAGTATTTCTGGATTCGCTGCTGTAAAAACTCAACTCAAGCCTATGAAACCCAAGGCCTGACCATCTGGTAATAAGACTTTGGTAAGTCACGAGGAGCATAGGACCTAGGATTTATCAGCTACCAGTGGGACCTTAAAATAAAACTAGTTTAAAATGAATACTGGTCACAGCTCCTCTGCTATAGAAAGCCACTGTAGATAAGTCCAGTGGACCTCCACTGGTCTCAATGAAACTGCTAAGCTTGGTGTACAGCCCCAGCCTGAAACGGCTTCAGGACCTTGTCATAAGATTCGCCTGCACAGGAAATCTTCACTGCTCTGCAACCAGATCTGTCCCCAAAGCAGCACCGACAAATGCAGTAATCAACACCTACAAGGTTCACGGGAGGGTCCTTTTCCAGAGCAATCACACTTGGGAAAGCACATACGTGATCCGTTTTGCAGAGCATCTTCCTGAACTGGAGCCTACCATGCCCGTGCCTCCTCATGAAGGAGCAGAGGGAAGTTACCGAGGTAAGCCCTGCAGTCCCACCAGCATCCAAGCCACCTGATTTAGGGTTTGTCAAGGGTGTGTCAACCTCTGCAGTTCCCTACTCTTTTTGCTCAGTGTGGTCTGTTAGCTGGAACAAAGATGCCAGCTTTGAGTTGCCTCTTTCAGAGCTGGTCAGCAGGGATGGTGTTGGTGCTCTCTGGAAGGGCTTGATGCTCTGCACTGGACCCCCTCAGCCCTAAGAGCAGGACCCAGAGCCTGTGGGGAGCTGAGCACCTCCAAAGCTCAGGGTGGCTCTGTGGAAGTGAGGACACTCAGCTGCTCACAGGGAGCATGTCAAAGCTACCAGGATCAGACCCTTTCTGAAGTCCCCACTATCCCCAGCTCTGCAGACACAAGGACCTCTCAGGAGCAGGAGTGCACTGCTGGGTGTTACCCTTGGGGCACCTGAAGATAGGGTACAGGAGGCCCTACTAACTTGAGAAGCCTCTGACGAGCGTGCTGGTCAAAGGCAGTGGCCTCTGGGGGACCAGAGGTGAGAGCTTTCTGCTGCTCCAGGGCGTGTTCCTCTATCAGCATCTGCTCCATCTGCATCTGCAGCCGAGGGTCCAGCTGAGGGAAGGAAAGGCAGTGGCTGGTTAGCAACGGTCCTTCCCAAGGCTCCCCCCTGCTTGTGTTGAGAGGGGTGATGGGGTCCTTCTGTCTTGCTGCTCAGTGTCTGTGACACCTCCTGCTCTCTTAGTCAGGGCCTCATCTCAAGGGCAATGAACTCCAGTATCTTCGCCTGCACAGTCACTGTTACAAAAGCTGATCTGGCCAGACAAACAGACAGACAAGCCAGGAACCTTCCAGAGCTCCAAGTCTTTGCCTGCCCCCAGCCAGTGCCAAAGCAGCTCGGACAAAAGCTCTCTTGTAAAGGGAGCCACGATAAAGCTGCTGTCTCTTAGAGATCAGTCCTGGCAGCACAGTCCCAGGGCACAGTCAGGCTGCTGCTATTAAGCTCTGTAAACCTGGCAGGGCTTGGGTTGTGAGCAGCAAATAACCCAGTGATGACCTACATCTCCATCCCAAAGTACCATAAATTCAATCACTTGAGCAGGGTCTTCAGGATCTCTCCCTGGGGCAGCCCTGGGGGCAATGCTGAGCTGATGCAGGATCATGGGCAGGTTGGGTGTCCTGATGCAGGATCATGGACAGGGAGGTCCCAAGTGCCAGCAGGGCACCGGGAAGCCTGCAGCGGGCTGCAGGGGACCAAATGACACCGGGGGAGGGTGGCACGTGTCAAATGGGGCAGCAGCCATTCTCACCATGGCATCCAAGGGATCTGGGGGTGGCTCCGCGGCCACAGCCTCCCCCAGAACAACTGCTTCCTCTCTCTGGCTGTCTTCCATCTTTTCTATCACCTCCTTGAGGACCTTCTCATATTTTTCATTTCCTGAAGGAAGAAAACATCCACAAATAGAAGCGTGGCACAGCGCCATTCCCATTTAAGCTGGGAAGCCCCACTTCCTCGACTCTGGCCTCTCCCAGAAACACCCTCCTCAAGCAATGTATGGAAAGTAGATGCTGCTTTTCCTCTATCAACCCTGATGTTCATTCCCACCCATCTTCCTCCCCACATAGAAGCATCTCATCCCCTGCAATGTGACGCAAATCCAACCCTGCCAAAATCCCTGCCAGCCTGTGCTCAGCTTTCCCAAGCATTTCTGTCCAGCCACCACCTTCCCAGGACTCCGACACATGCTGGCAAGCTCTGCAGGATGGTTCCTGGGGCAAAGCCCACACGGGCTCATCTGCCAGAGCCTCAGGAAGCAACCGGGGGGTTGAGTGTTGGTCTGACAGCCCTGAAACCTCCAGGCTCCGTGGAGGCAGGTGTGAGCTGCCCTACGGGCATCTGACATGGAGGAGAAACAGGGGACCCTCCTGGGGAGCAGACAGGCCGTGCTCACCTTTGATGTTCCTGGACAGGTCCAAGTAGATCCTGGGAAAGGTACCCTCTCCTTTCAGGGAGATTTCTTCTGGTTCTAGGTGACCCACTTGGATCTGGAACGTCCTGCAGAAGGCTCCAGGCACTCCTGACAGGTAATAGACTTTCAGGACTTGCTCCTGGCCAGGTCCAACTTAACCCTGCAGGGTGTGGGAGAAGAGGGAGGGAATGAACCAAAGAGGGTTTGGTGGAGGGATGGCTCAGACGACAGACACACCGAGAAGAGAAGGCAGGTTCTCATATATAAGAAAGTATCAGACAACATTGCCTTCTAGCTTTCTTGTACCCAGGAAGCTGAAGTCTCCTACACCAGATCCTTCAGAGGGCTCGTAGGGATGCACTCCCCCAGGACAGACCCACAGACCGCCCCTTGCTCAGCATGAGCACAGCTCTGCCCCTAGCGGTGTTTACCCTCTGCTAGCAAGAGCCAGACTGAAGAAATAAAAGCTCTTTTACCAGCCACTATGCAAAATAAGGGAAGTGCCCACACTCTCAGCATGGCCAGCAGCTCCTGCCACAGCACATCAGCGGTTCCCAGGCTGGTGTTGAAGGGCCTGACCCCTTATAAATGATCCCAACCAAACACCTCCTGCCTGTGCAGTTACCCCGGGGGTGCGTGAGCCTATCCAGACTCACGGTGACCTGCAAACATGCATCTCTGGAAAGGCAGGAGCAGAGACTAGGATGAGATCTAGGGAAGGTGTTGCCAGGAAGGGCACCTCCTCTCCAGGCTTCCAGAAAGCTGCCTGAGCCCCAGGCTAGGCTCCCGCCAGCCAGGCTGAGAGCAGATGCAAGCAGACAGCAACATAGCCTGGGGTGACGGGACATAGCCGCAGCTTTCCTCGGCTCGCCCTCTGCACACTGGGCTGAACCCTCGGCTCCCCACTCCCCTTCATGCTGCAGGGAGAAGCTGCTGAGCGGGACAGATCCTGCCACTTGGTCCCCTGAGCCCCTGGTGCAGCGCAGAACACAGCTGCATCGAGAGCCAGCCCTGCCAAGCTGCCAGTGCCAACGGGGCTGTCACAGCAACTGAATGCGCGGGTCCGAGCAGAGCTGGGTCTTTGGAAGTTCGCAGGAAGAGGGCATCAGTGTGTCACCCCTTGTAGAAGACAGGCATGAGGAAATGTGAACGCCTTTGGCTTCCTCTTCCCACTGCAAAAAGGGACTAGACAGGAATGCTGCTCCAGCCCAAAGACAGCAACACAGGACTGAGAAGTTGGGATGGTGAGATGCTGCAAAGTCCTCTCCTCACTGTTCCAGCCCTGCTCCTGCCTGGCCCCCTCACTGCCCCACAAAGCTGCTGCGAAGCAGAAAAGCTGGGGGAGTGGGGGACCAGTACAGGGGCTGCTACAATTTCTGGCAAAGCAGCTTCATGCCCAAGTGAGAGCATTTAAGTCCCACTCAGTGCTGGCAGGGGGCTGGCAGGGTGTGCTACAGGCAGGGACAAGGAGTAAGCCCTGTCCAATCACACACCCTGGGAAAGGTGACTCTCAGGAGAGCCGGCACAGTGTGGCCCCAGTTCCCGCACAGCCGGAGCACTCAGCAGTTGGGGTCCCCAGAGCCACCGAAGCACTGGTGCCTCCGGCCGGTGGCTGTTGTGTGACAGCAGGGTCACCCGCCAGCAAAGGCCGTGAAAGGCGATGAGGACCACGCTTGCTTGACCCTCCCTGCCTCCCAGTAGCAGCTGCTTACAGCCCTGTCTCTCCTGTCTGCTTTTGTGGGTTGTTTTCTTTTTTTTAATTTTGTTTTTTTCCCCTACAACCCCCTCATGGGCAGCCTGACCCAGAGCCAGGGTCAATCACTCGCGCCACCTCCGTACTCACTGTGCTGGGCAGGACCAGGGGCACGCCGGGCAGAGGGCTGTCTGCAGTGCCCGTGCTGGGCCTTAGCACCACGTAGGTGAATCCCATCTTCCCGCTGTTCGGCAGGGTGACCTCTGCTTCGGTGACTTTGTTAAACAGCTGAAGAGAGGACAGAGGAGTGGGAAGCTGAAGGCACAGGCCTGATACTGGGAACCTCCTTCTGCTTTCATTGGGATGCGAGCAAATGAACTCAACACAGGAGAAAAGCAGAGGCAGAGGAGGTATGGGCACTTGAGTCTCCCAGGTTAACCTGGGGAAGCCACCGCCACAGGACACCCCTTAGCCCTACACAGGAACAGATACTGATGGCGGCATGCAGAGGGGCAATGCCAACCACAGAGATCGGTCATAAGGAAACCAAGGAGGAGACAAGCTCTCTGCACCTCATGGTGTCATCTCACACCCAGCTGGAACAAAGGAGGTGGCATCACGACATTGCAGAAGAAAAAGCACCTGCAGTGACAGCAAAATGGGAGACAGGGCAACAGCTGGAAATATCTGTGGGGTTTTTAACCAAAAAGAAGTGGGGATTATTCTAGGACATTCTCTCCAGCTACAGTGACTGGGAAGCCCAAGTTAACTTCCCCCCTGGTTTATTTTGTTGATTAATCAAGAACATCAAAAGAGAGCACCTCCTTGGACCTCAGGCTTTAGGAGTGGATCAGCAGATGGATGTCTTGGGGCACGTCCCTCTGGAGATCACCACTGGGACCCTGCCTGCCCCAGGAGGTGCTGTTAGTTACCTTGAGGAGGAGGAATTCCCAGCTGGAGTGGGGTGGAGATGGCCATTAAAAACCAGCTTGAATGCAGGACATATCACTCCAAGGTTGTACTTCCAAGCCATAGAGCCAACAAAGTAGTTGGGAAGGGGAGAGAGCCCTAGCCCTAGGTGGGTGGCAACCCGCCGGTGATGGTTTCACGACAAGGACCTCTGCCAAGAGAAGCGTGTGGTACCTGCAGCCTGTAGTCGATCTCTGTGATGTCTAGGAGGTAGCTGATGAGCGAAGCCTCCCCACTCAGCATGATCTCGTAGGTCGGGCCTCCCTCCACCCTGCACAGCACCATGACATGGGCGACGATATTTGTGTAGCCGAAGAAGGTGAACATGACCCGCTGGCTCTCACCTGGCTGCAGCACACCGTAGAGCGGCAGGACATCGAAAACCTGGAGGTAGGCGAGGAGAGATCAAGATGTCGAGCATGGAAACTGATGCAGAAGAGCAGCCATGGCTTGGAGCGAAGTACAGACGTGGCTGGAGGGGGCTCTTCCTCAAACACAGGCAAAATCACCCTAATCTCATCCTGTATCCATTCCACTTACCAGTGGAGCGGCCATGGGAAAAATCTTCTCCCATACTCACTCATTAACGCATTAATTAATACACTACATATTAAAGTAATTTGGGCTGTCTCCTGGCAGCAAGAAATTCTCTTCACTGCAGAACTTGCCTTTAAAAGCACCTTTTATTGCCTAAAGAAACACACAGTATTCGGAGGTGAAAGCCCTTAGAGCTGGGGAGGGAGGACTCCAGCCCAGCTCATCTGACTCCTGATGCTTTTCACTCTCTCCGATTTGCATGCTGCGCTCTCTCAAGATGCTACAGCAAAAGCTACTGCAGAAATTTCCTGTTGACCACTTGATTAGCAACAAGATGAATAATGCCCTCCATAGCTGCTGCACAGGTCAACCCTACAACATGTCCTGCGTGGCCTCTCCAGTGACCAGTTACTTAGCAGCGCTGTGCTTGGAGGGACGTGAGGCTACTCTGCGAGCAGCATCGAGGGCCACCAGTGGGAGGGGGGCTACATAACTGCTTGCCACACTGGAAACGTGGCACAAGATGGATTCCCACTTACCTCCTCCATTCCCAAGGTGACGGGCTCTGCCTCCACAAACTGCATCAGTCTGTTGATCCCCACCAGGCTCTGAGTCTCCACAGCACCTTCCAGCTCCGCAGCAGTGGATGGCAGCAGCTGGAAAACAAGCATCATGGGCTGCAGTAAGCAGCTGGCTGGTCTGGGTGAGACCACTCTGCTGCAGGCTCCACCACCTCATCCAGCCAGGAGCAGCTGAGATGGGACCTGGGTGCAAATCAAGTATGGGTATGTCCGTGCCATCCATTGAGAGTGGGTCCAAGCCCACCCACAGGTGAGACACGGGCTCCATCTGCACTTCCTACGCACAAGCTTGCATGGGGAAGCTGAGTGCACTCAGCCCTCAGTCCTGGCAGAGACCTCAAGGGCATTTTGCACCCTTGTGCCAGCCCAGCTTCGCTCACTCCTGCCCAAGGAATGTGCCCAGAACCCCAAGCCTCGACAGGTTAGGTTCTTCATGACAAAAACAGGAACACAGCTGCAAGTGAGAAGTATCAAAACCAGGAAAATAAGGACTTGGCACAACTATTCCATTTCAGAGAGTGCTTAGGTTTCATCTCGTGCAGCCATCAGTGCTGGAGAGCTGAGGATCTCCACCAGGTCATTCTCTTGAACAACACCTTCCTGAAGAAGGCAGCCGAGGTGTTCTTCTGTCTTGCAGCAGCTGAGAGCTGGTGTTTGACCTCAGAGGTGCCATCTTTCAAAAGGAACCTCATCCCTGGGCTTCTGATCCCTAATTTAATAAGCGAGGGCTTTGTGAGTGCTTTTGAAATGTAGTAATACCTGCTTCTTCAGTAACGTGAAGAAGTGCTTTGTGCTGGGGCCTTGACATCAGCAGAATCTGCAAGAATATTTATGGGACATCTTTACACCTAATCAGAGGCTACACCTCCCCGGTAGATGAAGCTCAGAATCAGAAGATTCAATGCTCTTTCTCTCATCTTCACATTTTCAAGCCTAGCAAAGCTTTGCCAAGCGCCTGTTCCCAAAGATTCTAACCCGCATATTTCCTAGGCCTATGGTCTCCCACCTCCCCAGGGAGGTTATGTGGTACAGTGACACAAGCGGAAGATGAAGCTGCAATCCAGACATATCCTTTGAGGCACTTTTGGATCCTACTTAGCCATATCTACTTGAATTTCTTTGCTTTATTTCTGCATACATGGCAACAAAGCAGGAAATAAAGATGATTCCACCCTTCTATCTGAAAACATTCAGCCACACTATTCTTTACGTCTACAGGGTATCATTTCTCCTGATTCAGAAAAAATGTGCAGTTATAATGTTAAAATGACCGATATTTGGATGTGAGCAGATGCAACCCCTCTCCTTGAACTTAATGCCAACGCCAGTGCTTTCAGAACTTCCCATGCTTTCCTGCATCCTTTTTTATTGCCCCAGGAGCAGCCTCTGTCCCACACAATGCAGAACAAGGCGCCAGTTCCCACTAGCATGGACGTCGAGTTCCAAAGCACCGAGGTTCACCAGGAAGGTCAGCAGACCAAAGGCCATTTTCCATGCCAGGAGGAAGAGACAATGACTTTGCAAAGTCTCATTTTATCAAAGACAGCTCTGTGGCCATCCCTGCAATACTGCAGGTTTCGGGTGAAGGCAGAGACATAAAAACAGGCGGCTCCAGCTGGGGTTGAGAAGGTGGTACATGGAGATCACAGTACTTGGCACAGCTTGATACAGGAAGGAAACTGGAAGCCTTCACATCATGATGCAGATAAAAGCCTCATTTTACAGTGTAAAAACAAGCCAAAAAAACCCCCAAACTCAGCATAGGTCCGTAGGATCTGAGAGGGCTTCTCCAAGCAAAGCTATCCGATTTCTCCCTCCCCAGAAGCCCCGTGTCCAGCCACTGGCCCTGCTGCCCAGCCCGCCCTCAGGGCACATGACAGCAGGGCAGCAAAAAGGGGGATGGGCACAAGCACGGCTTTTTGGTGGCAAGCTGGGGGAGGCAACGCAAGCAGTAGGTGTACAAGAAAATCTACCTTTGCTTCCAGGGAGTCATCTGCATCTGCTGGCTCTTGGGCAGGATCCCCTGCGGCTCCCAGGGCTTTGGCTGGTTCCTCCACACCTCCATCCCTGCAGCTGCTCCCTGCAGACACCGAGCACTTGGACCAGGCTCCCCCCTCCTTTGGTGGTTGGGGTTTGATGAAAAATTTAGGTATTGGAGGGCTGAACCTGGAAAATAACATAACTTTGATTGCGGACCTGCAGTGGGAGGGAGGGAAGCCTGCACGAACAGCTCCTCAGCAGGATGCGGCCCCCGGCTGGGCACTGGTGGTGTGAACTCAGTAACGGGTCTGACCCAACAGCTCCGAAACCAGGATGGAGCAGGTCAGCATATGGGGCTGCCTAGGGATGATGCTGGTATAGCAGCAGCGCAGGCAGCTGGCAACTGGTTGCAAGGAGAAATGGAAGAGGACACAGGTGAAAGCCTTGTAGGGAGGTAAAAAGCACAGCAGGAGAGGAAGAGATACACAAACTGTGCGAAAAGGTGAACCTGAGACACAAAGGGGCAGATCCGGACAGCAACAAGCCAGTGCAGACCCACCAGTGCCCTCCCGAAAGCACCCACAGCTGCAGACTGTGCCTCCCCCACCCAGAGGGCCAAAGCAAGAACTTCTGCAGCTCTACCAGGTGCTAATCCGGAATATTTCCCCTGACACCCACCCGCAGCTGCAGGTCAGCACAAGCAAGCAGCAATGCCCGAGGCTTTCTCCAAGTGCCGTACGGCAGGAGCAGGGATAAGCCCGGAGCCTGCTGTGCCCTAACCCCGACAGAGCCCAGCACCGTGCGGGGGCACCCATGGAGCCCGGTACAGGACACCCCCACACACACGGGGCAGCGTGGAAAGACACGCTGAGCAACTCCAGGCAGAGACTCACAACTGAACAGCCCATTGATCCCTGAGGAGCACCGAAGCAGCAGCGATTGGTGCTCCGGGAAAGGAAGCTTTGGTCATTTTTAATCAATACACAGCAAATGCCGATGACAAGGTTCAGCTCCTGCTGTGCTGCCGGTATTCCCTGGTTGTGAAACAACGGCTCCAACCGCACCTCGCGCTAAAAGGGCAGCAGCTCTGCTGAAACAAGGCTATAACCGATGTGGCACTTACCAACGGCATGATCACCTCCCCAGCAGCTTCTAAACGCAAACCATTTGAGGACCAATTTGGCAAATGATTCAGCAAAGCAGTTCAACAGCTCATCTTACTGACAGGACTGAGTTGATAGTTGGACCAACACGTGTCAGTAAAGAGTGTTCGGTTTAACATTTTCAAACATTCCCAGTGACTCAGACTACATTCCCTGTTTCAAATTGCAGCAGGTGCTCACAGTAACTCTGTTCACCCTTCTGATGCCCCATGGAGGACACACTGGAACCATGCCTGCCTGTCACCACACCTATCTGCAAGTGTTCCCGAGGGCAAACGAGGCCCATCTTTTACAGCAATGTGGGTGCTTCCTTCCCAGCTGGGAACTCAGTGCCTTTAACGACGTGTTCCCAAATGAGTATTTGTCTCTAGCTTTGCAGCTCATCATTTAAGGCTGGTTTCCATTTCTGGATTAGAGGCTCTGTGCCTCACAACCCCCAAGAGATTCCACCTGACTTGTCCTTCCTGCAACCACATGCAAGAACAAGGCTCTGCCCAGGCGAGCTGCCCCAAGCAGGGACCGATGAGCAGCAGTGCTGTCACTCCTCCCCAGCCCCCCCTCTGCCTGCTACTGGGACCACATGGGGGACACCAAAGGCGACCTCAGCACCGTCCACGTGGAAGAGCAAAGCAGGACTGGAGGGGACGAAGGCATGCGCTTGCCCCTGCAGAGCATCGCCCATCTCCAGTCCCACCAGTGCAACCTTCGCTCCTCTCAGCCGAGGCACCTTAACAAGTATTGGGGTGCCCTGAGGGGTGACCCACCTGCTCAACACCTCCAGCAGCTGCTACCTTGGGCATCTGCCTCAGGATAAAATAAATCCAGCTCATCTGCAACAACGGTGCCTCCGGGCAGCCTGCAGCTGAACGCTGCCTGTCCCTGGTGATAGGGAGATGCCCGCAGCGCAGGGGCAGACACATCCAGGGCCAGGAACACCTCGAAGCTCTCCAGCTACACACCAGTCCATGCACCAGTTCAGCGCATGGGTCTGGCCATTGTCATGGTGATGGTCCCAAAACTGCTAGCTGTGACCCATCCTAGCCAGGAAATGAAAGCGCAGCTCTCAGAGCTGCTTGTGATAAATACTGTAGGTTAAGAACGGCTCCTGAGGAGAGGTAAACCCCCAAGATGCAAAATCCACAATCACTTATGAAATTACCCTTAGTTTTATAGAATGGCTTGAGGCAACTTCATGGGATCGTGGTGCCTAGACAACAATATTTTTCTCTCTAAAGCAGAAGCCTCTGGGACCTGGTGCTGGGATATGATGTGATTAGTGAGCCCTGCTGTGGAGAAGCACAAAGCATGGTGAGGGACTTTTTCCAGTGAGGGAAATCAGAATGAACAACAAGAAATGTAACATGAAAAGGAAGGGAGAGAGGAACCCAAGGTGTCAATAGAAAGCTGATCCGGGGAACAAGAAATCTTCCTGGTGCTGAAGAAAAGGGGGTTGTCTTCAAAAAGGAGAAGAAAGGGGAAGATAACAAGATGCTCAGCATCAGCCCAAGATTTAGGCAGCTCTTGCCCTCCAGCACCTTCTGGCCAAGGCTGTGAATGCAGGGAGGTAGGCAAGGAGCAGAGAGCAGCTCCTCCACCTGCAGAGAGGACCCATCCCAAACCAGAGGGGCTGAAGGGCTGTGGACGTGCCTCCACCAGCACCATGGAGCTGAGAGATGGAGTCTCCTGACATAAGCAGGTCATCCTGGAGCTGGAGGGGCTGAAAGCAAGGGGTTAAGCCCTCCATGTCCATCTCACCCAACCTGGCCACCCCTCAGGTGAGACAAAATGCATCCAGGAATTAACAGTGGGGATTTAATGGGAGTATGGGAGGATTGACACCGGGGGGAGAGGAGCCCTTCCTGCTAAGGCCAGGACAACCTTGTGTCACCCACTGTCCCCAACCTCCTGTTAAAAGTATCTCAGCCTGTCTCTTGGTTTCTGAGCCTGCTAGGGCCACAGCTTCTCACAGCTTCCCACACCCACCTCCCAAAATAGAGGAGCTAGAAATCCCACCACTTCTGCAAACTACATGTGAAGATTCACACAGGATGATGTGACCTGGCTGGCTGAGGCTGTGCGAGAGCCAGCAACATGAGGACCGTCCCCCCAACCCTGCAGCACTGCAAGAGGAGTGCCCCAGCTCCCCACAGCCCCGGCCAGCACCAAGGACATGAGCCAGAAGACACCACCCCTTCACATTAAATGCCAGAGTTTTAACGGTGCTGAGACTGCTTCCCTAGTGCATGGCACCCACGTGTGGAGCATCCTTGCCCAGGTCCCCAAGGACCACCCACTGGTGCCCCCACTAGCCATGGCACTGGGTGAAAATAAGCCTCCCAGCAAAGCACGAGCTCTTCTCAGGTCATCACAGGGAAAAGCACCAGAGACCGCATGCCCATGAGGCACCTGAACAGGCTACAGGCCCCTACAGTGCACTTTTATTTCTCCTTCTGGCCATCAGATGCATATTAAAAAGGCACTTTGGAGCCAGCTACAGACAGCTCAAGAGTGTTTGCTGCTGAAAACAAAATAATATAATACAAGTGCAAACCAAAAGCCTTTCCAGCGCACGGTGTGGGAACACTGGGCTTGAGCTGGGCCAACTGGCCAGCAGCTGAGGAAGGCAGTGGTGAGGGTTTGCCCTCATCAAGAGTGACTATTGAACAGCATTTCATCCAAATGGCCCTGAAGCCTATTTCTTTGCTTGGATAAATTCCCCTGCTGAGCTAAGGTTTGTGTATTTACTGAACCACCCACTGAAATTCAGACCAGGCAGCAGAGAGACAGAGAAGAGAAGCAACATTGCTGCGGTGAGATCCGACACCTCCAACTCCTGTCTTGCACATGCTGGAAGGGATTAAGCTGGATTTGGCATTCATCTAAATGCAGCGAGCGGTCCCACTGTGACCAAGTATTAATTAACTCGAAGTTCATACACAATTTCAACAGCCACTTAACTTATCCAAGTCAAAAAAATGTCAGTTTTGAGAGATGAGGGAGAATTTTGATTTCTTGTTTGAAAGCAGAAATTGTGTGGGAATGGATGCAGCGGAAGTGAAGTGTCTCATGTTCCTGGGGCAGCAACCAAAGCTCGCCAGCACCTTTAAGCAGGAGCCACAGGATTTGATTTTTGGGTGCACAAGACTCCTCGGCTCCTGCTGAAGCCCACAGACCTTGACCATCCCATCACTTTCGATGAGAAGAGTCAGAGGAGGGTCTGAGGCCCCTCAGGCTCCATCTGACAGGGCTCGTGCCTCTCCCAGAGTACTTCCACGGGATGTGGCTGGTCCAGTTTTGCAGGGGACAGGCACTAAAGCTCCTCAGGCACTTTGGTTCAGCTGAAGCTGGACCAGGGCCAGCCACCACTGGCATCGCAGGCACAGCGGCTCTTTGTGGAGATCATCCTTTGGCAGCAGTACTTCCCTCTCTTGACAGGTCACAGCCCTGGACGAAGTCTCCACTGACTTTACCGGAGTTATTCTGACTTGCATTGCTTTTACAGATGGCAAAGCATGACCCAGTAAGTCCTCTCCTTCCTTGTGCTTTGCACATCAGCCAGGTGATTTATAAGCATCAGGTGAGCTCCTGATTCTCTATCAGATAGAAAAATGTTTCTCAATCCGACTCTGCCCAGAGGTCCCTCCGGTCAAATCAGTAGCTCTAACAATAAATACAATTACAGTCTTTGTTCAAAATTAAACAAGCCCTGACAGCAGTATTTTGCAGATGCTATTTAAAGTAATCCGTACCAATTACAATTGTACCAGATGCTTCAAAAATCATCTCTGCCAACAGACGACTGTATTGACTCCCGTGACCGATAGCAAAGGAGGAGAGATGTGCTCCAGCCGTCTTTGTGGCAGGGATCTGGACACTCGCTATTTCAGGATGCTTTCAGGGGGACAAGCGCTAGAGCTTGGAAAC
Source organism: Strix uralensis (assembly GCF_047716275.1). Lineage (NCBI taxonomy): Eukaryota > Metazoa > Chordata > Aves > Strigiformes > Strigidae > Strix > Strix uralensis. The sequence goes on along the minus strand of NC_134012.1, from coordinate 89,474,676 downwards.
ACAAAGGGTGTGGCTGCAAGGGTGAAGAATACTAGGAAACAGGGGGGAGCAGAAGAACTGGTTGAGCATAACCAGCTGAGAGCAGCAGGATGCTCCTGGGTGATTAGAAAGGCAAGCAGGAGGCTCCTGGCCCTGGGAAGAGAGAGGTTCTCAATCTCCTATCCTTAGGGAAAGGCTGCAGGAGGCCGAAGCTGGATCTCAACAAGTTTGTAAAAGGGGTGAACAGGACAGTCTGAGGTGGTAGGGGCCAGGCTGGGTGGGCTTGGCAGGCCAGTTTCACCCTAAAGGAAGCCAGAAAGCAGCTCAAGCCTGAGCTGGGGCATCCTGGGGGTTGAAGACCAGCAGGTACCTGGGCTCTGCCCAGGCACCCATGCGCTCTGGGTGCCTTGTTGCACCCCGCGGCAGCACACAAAGACCTTGCAACCCCTGACCAAGCAACCTCCAGAGCACAGGGGCTCACAGCTGCACCACAGGAAAAGCCAACCACGGCCCCTCTGCCCACCACCTCGCATCACTGTCCCTGCACGGTGCCAAGAGCAGAGCGAGGAAAAGGAAGGAGAGGCAATGACGGCGCATGTCCTGAAGTCCTCACCTAGAAGGAAACGTCCCTGCTCATCTTGACAGCATCTGCTGAACCCTAGGAGGTGTCTCCACCAGCCCGCACTGGTGCAGGCTGCCCAGCATGCCCGGGGTAGGCAGCGATGCCACAGCGCACCCTCCCAACGGGGCTCTGCAGCGGGTCACCGCAGGGAAAGACAGGAGAAGGTAAAGCAGCAACGATAACTAACGCAGAAGGAGAAACAAACCAAAACAAGCTCCAGTTTCATATACTTCCGAGGGTCGCATCCCCAGATCACCCAGACAGACACTGAAGCTCCACCCCTCTGAGTACACCAGCACCGCCATCCATCCCCTGTCCAGAGGAGCAGGGTTTGTGGCACCAGCAGAAATCACAGATTTAAGGCTGTGCATGGCTTTCACCCTGTGTAAAAGGCGAGTTAACATCACTGCTGGGTTATTATTAAAGGTCACCCCCATAGCACAACATAATTACCCCCTGCTTTACCAAGAGCAAGGCAGAAATACTCCCAGGCCATACTAAAGACTGGTTGTTACTCGGTAAGATCCGGCTGTGAACAGGCTAGCCCAGTGCCCAGGTCTTCTCCGCCAAGCTCTCCTCGTAGCCATAGCTAATCTCCAGTTCCCAGTAGGTTGTGTCCTCTGAGCCAGATCCCAATTCTCTAAACAAACGTGTTTATTGATGATCTCTATTGTTTGTAATGGCAGCACTTCAATGCACAATGGTTAACTTTGCTCAGTTTCCTAGGGCATTATGGAAAAACCATTTGCTACTGTAATTAAAACTGCCCAGACTAGACTTTTGTGCTATGCAGAGAGGCCACAGCAGGAGGAACTGCTGGAAATGTGTTTATAAATGTGCTCCAGCATGACTGCAAGATTGTTCTTGGGCTTGGAAACCACAGCCCAGTGCTGGATGGCCCCGCTTCCCACAGACGTTCAGACAAGTGCTCCCACCAACACCTACAGCTGTACCCAAAGCTGCAGCAGAACCTGCCGTTTCCCTGTAAAACACTAAATAGCTGTTTGGGGAATGTGATGAGCAGTTTAACAGATGAAAACTCACTTCACCAGTGTGGTGTTTGCCTCAGGCCACAAAGGTCTGAGAAAGCAGCTTTCCAATACCAGCCTTCCTTCCCAGGGGAACCAGTATGGGGGCTACAGCAAAGCAGCAGCAAGAGACTGGGGCAGCAGCACATCGTTCTGGTGGCAGTGCCTGTGTAGGTTCTTAGTGTAAAATGACAACACATAGGGTTGGCAGGAAAGAAAGATCATATATCTGCTTGTCCCAGTGCCTAAGTATAGGTTTGTAGCTCCAGAAATAAAGTAGGACTCTAGGCTATGGACAATGCAAAAAGTGTTGGTAGCATCTCACAGCCCCAGCTTGGCTGGAGAATGTTGTCTCCTTCCCAGCGTCAAACTGGTGGAGATCACTTATTCCCTGAGAACCTAAGCCCGACCACGGCTGGTAGGTGTTACTCCCACAGGGAAAGTTGAAAGCAATTTGTCAGAACACAGGCAAACAGCCTTGGTCTTTGCAAAGCACAAACAGGACACGAGGAAGGAGAAAAGCTGCAAGGAGAGAGCAAAGGGGCACATACCTCATCTGGCTCACGTGGCTGTCCATCAGGAACGCCCAGTGGTACTGGACAAGAAGCGGGCTGCAGTTGGTCATCTCGATGTAAAGCACACCTTCAGTGTTGTTCAAGATGCAGCCAAAGTCCAGGGCCGTGGGCTGGATATGGAGATTCGGAAAGTAGACTTCTCCCCAAACCGTGACCCGCTCCTCATGAGGATGCTCAAGAAATCGTATCTTCAGAACCTTCTCTACTACCTGGGTACACAAATCCTCTTCATAAGCAGGGTTAAATCTGATGGAGAGATGAAGTTCCTCCCCTATCTCCAGCTTCACGGGCTGCAAGGAAATGAAGAGTATTAATCGTCAGTGTGATTGAAGTTCCAAGGTCTGGCAGCACGAAATGTGTAAATGTTCAACGTGTGACCCCAGCGTAGGCTTCTCAGTTCATCCTGCGTTCCCTTCACAGTGTGCACCTGACTGCAAGCCCCACCACGCTCTTGTCTGAGGCTATCTCAGGCTCATCTCACTGTGCTCTGTATCAATACACGAGGAAAATAAATATTCTTCTGCTGAATTCGGGACCCACAGAAGTTATGTGCTAAATACACAACTAAATCAGCGCTCTAGCACACCAGGGCCTTTTGCCCCAGCTCTAGAGGAACTCCTTTACCCTCACAGCACAAGCAGCATGGCACTGCAGCCTCACCCTTGCAGGGGCTAGTCACCGGCACAGCACAGAAGTGGTGGCCGTGTCTACAACAAGTGTTTAGCAGAGCCCATGTCCAACACCTTCCACCAACAACAGGGCAGGGGCCAGGCAGCAGCTGGACGAGCTTCCTCAGCCTTTCTGAAAGCAGGGCTGCCCTTGAAGAAAGCAAGCTGCTCTTGAGGTTATCTGAGAATGGCTGCTGGAGAGCTCGATGGCTTCCAAGAGACACCTTTACTACACGGTTTGCCCAGACCTAGCTGCCTGCTCCCCTCTCCTCACGTCTTAGAGCCAGGATGTATTTCCCCAGTCCAGATGATAGTTCATTTCCTTCAGCAGCTCGTTTCAAATCTGATTTAGTTCAGGCCAGTCTACCACTGAGTCTAAAGAATAAACTTCTCTACTAGAGGACCTCCCAACAGAAACGTACCACCACACCCCCCCCTCTTCAAACCCCACCATCAGGAAGGCCCACGGCTGCTCACCTGAACGTCTGCAGAGAGGGGCTGCTGGTCTGCACCGCAGATTAAGAAGGGCTGCTCTAAGGCCAGGACAATGCTGAGTGGCAGGGAGGATGCGTTTTTTAAAGAAAGAGGCTGGTACTGCAGAGTTAGGACATCACTGGGTTGCTACAGAAACAGGACACAAGGAAAAAAAACAATGTGAAGTTTTTCAACCCCAAAGGGCATACACCTCTATTTACTATTTTTATTAGTTTCTACCCTTCTAGGTGGTTTTTCTCTAAGTATATCAGATGCCTTTCATGTTTAGAAACCACAGCATCCCCCGGGGACAGGGAAACACTCTTGCATACAGAGGAGGGAATAGGACCCCGAGAGGAGGCAGCTGCATGAACAAGATCAATAGCAGAAAGTGAACCCAGACCACTTGTCTCCAGTTTTGTATCCTCTCTCGAGAAGAATGGCACAAGATGATTTTCACTCACATACAGTAATTTCTTACAACCTTATCAGCTCTAGTAGCCTCATAAAAGCAGTGATGCTGGTCAGAGGAGAAAAGCGAGCAGGATTTGGCTCATAGTGGAGAGCCTGTAGCAACCTAAGGTTAGCTTTGAACATCTACAGGCACATACAGCCAGCTAGAAACCTCAACAGTCGGGCTGCAACGGGTGTCCTGCTGCCCCTGCTCCAGTGACAAGCTGTCTGTAGCCTCAAAGCTTGGCTCCACCTAAGCTATTTTTTCCTGTTTATGCATTGCTCTGGGCTTCCTGCATGGTTTTTTTATATCAACTAGACAGTGTTTGGGAAACTGGTTCTGGATGTATCAATATCAAACAGCTGCAGTGTCATAACACTCGATAAATCAGAGCGCGTGGCATCAAGCAGACCACAGGCAGACATCAGGGATAGCTGAAAAGCTTCTAATTAAACCCGAACTGCCTGCTCACAGGATTTTGTGCTTCTCTGGAAGCCTGGGAACCAGAGGAGAGACCTGAAAACACAGAAACTAAATAATGAAATATCTTCTCTTTTTCAGACACCTCGCGGGAGAGGGAAAGGTGATGCAGCAGTCAGGATCCAGAGACTAAAGGGCATCTGCTTTGCACTGGTGTTATCATCACTGCAGCTGAAGGATGTCTGCGGGTCCTTTGAAGAAGGTGAAGCTTGGGGAATTGCAAAGAGCTAGCATCCATACCAACAGCAGAGAAGGCAAAGAGAGACAAGAGATGACAGGTTTTTCTCATCAGCCTGAGGAGCTGACAGGAATCTCAGTTCTTCTCAGCTTCCCTACAGGATCGGTGTTCAGACATCACTGTGCCTTGGAGGATCCCCAAAAACCTCCCTTCACACTGAGTACAGGAACCGGTGTCTCTCTAGAAGTAGCCACGATCCCCCTCGGCAGAGCAGCTGTTATCTCAGTTTTACTTGGGTGAAGTTAAAAACCAGTCCCATCTCTAAAAACATCCTCACTTACTTTACGAAGCACCTCAGGATGGGTGAGGAGGGGGTTTAGCATCGCTCAGATGCAGCACTCTGCTCGCCCACCTGCAGCCCCAGCACACGAGGTGGCTGTGCAAAGCCCACGCTGTTCTCGTGGGTCCCACACATCTCGCCCTGTGCCCCTGGCTCAGCAGTTCAATTCTGTCTCCACATCATGAAGGCAGAATACAGCTGGTGGGACTGCTCCCAATCCCAGAGGAGCGAAATATTGATCTCAGTGTTAATGGCAAAATCTTGGTCCAGCTCAGGTCAATAGTCAAAGTCCCACAGACTTGGAGAAGCCATTTAACTTCCTCCTTTGAACACAAGCACACCCCCCCACCAGGCTTTCAGTCATCAGCCATGCTCTTCAATGCCAGGATGAAACCCAGAGACTTACCTTCTCCACCCGGAAAATGATTTCTCTGGAGGACATTTGCAGGACGGGAGCAATGAACTTGCACGTGACATCCACTTGCATTATCGGTGCCTTCCCTGCCTTGCTCCCCACGACGGCGTGGCACAGCAGCCGCTCCTTCACCACCTGCACGGAGGAGTCAGCTGTCACCCAGCGGGGGCCAGCAGGGCGTCCCGAAAACGCACTGCATTTGCTACCCACCAGCCACAGACCGTATTACCGCCATCAAGTTACATCCACTGGGCTCCTCAAAAGCCCCCTTTTCTTTTTATGCTGCATCCCATTTATTCTGCTCTCAAACGTCCGTAATGCTACACCCCACTATCCACAAAAAGCCCTTGTGAGTCATGTGCTGCCTACAATTGTAATAGTCCCTGCCCCAAAGGATTACTGTTTTGATTTGTACCACTGCCAAGCATAATACTTACAGAAAGCTGTAGGAACTGATTTAAAAAAAAAAAAAAAATACAACTATATTAAGGAAAACAGGTGATAGAAGGGCCAATGCTAGCAAACCCTCCCTTGGAAGCTTAGTGGACAGGATCCATGGGAAAAACCCAAATAGCCAGACTGCCTTCAGGTAAAGAGGGGGTCACTCATTCCTAGCAGGTACTGTGCCCTCCTAGAGCTGGTTTTAAAAGAAACCTCCCCAGGAAAGAGATGTCTTGCAGTTCACATGAAAACCCTCTGCTTAAGCTGGATGCTCTTACACTTAAGACTTTTTCCTGATTTCTCATGGTTTCAGTTCCCCAAATTCCTCCCTTCATTTCTCACTCTTCCCTCTGATACAACACCACAACCCAACTGCTTCTCAGAGTCTACAGACTCAAAATCATCCGTGTTGCGTGTGCAATGCAGGGAGTTGGGCTTCTGACCAACCTCAAGAGAATAAAGTTCTCAAGACCTGAGGAAGGTGGAAAGCCCACTCCCAGGGTCTTGGCTTTGACTGCAGGAGGCAGGTAGCCACAGCTCAGCTCACAGATCCCCTTTTGGCTTTCCAGGCAAGACAGCCTCACCTGCACCCTGATCACTTTAATTCCTTTCTGGTACCTTTTCCCCATTTCAGCAAAACCTTTGGGCTCCGAACTGCACAGGGACAGTCTCATCGCAGTCAACTGGGTGAGTAATCGAGTATTCCTCAAGCTACCACCAAGGCAATCCTTTAAAACACCTTCCAAAACACAAGTATCAGCAGGAGCTTGATGCAGATTTATTCCACATTCACCTAAATATCTGTGGTCAGCGATCTTGGAGAAAGGGAATGCACACCAGGGTTAGCTGGCAGCTTCTCTGGAGAGTTGGATTTCCCTGGAAAGAAGGGTCCAGGGAGGAGAACACCCAGTGATCCTGCTGAAATGTCCCCCTCTGAGCTGCCATCCAAGGGTGCTGCGAGACCTGCCTGCCCTTGGGACCCCGGGACTGGCTGAGAGACTGGGGCGAGCTGTTATGGAAATACTGACAAAGGCCAAGCTGTCAATTATAAAGATCCCTGTGAACAGTTTCCCACATGGATGAACATCACCCCGATCACTACAGCTGACACACTGTTCATTTTTCTGCTCCAGGACTCAGTGCTAGACAAGCCCTCTGCCCATGTTTGTCTATAGAGGAAAAATGATGCTACTCCCAGACCCTCCCACCCTTCACAGGTGTTTTGTTTTACTCACTGCTTCCCCCAAATACATTACTTTGCACTTTTTTATTTACTTTCTGCCCATGCTCCTAGTCTAAGCGTAACTTATTTTCTCTGCCCTTCCTTTCTGCCTCAGCACATGACACCTTGTAACATGCCATTTGTCCCTGAAGTAGCAATATTTCCTTCAGCCTGTGTTTTGGTATCAGCAGGTTGGGTTTACAGTAGCCATGGAAACATGAAAAAGCCTTAGGAACTGATGGTGGCCAGCAAGGAAAGCAGCTGGTGCTGCCATGGTAACTTGTGACTCTTGAAAGCACTTGCTCCTGATGGGGAAGGCTCAGCCCTCGGGGGGGACCTCACCTGGTGAGTGCTGGAGAAGCCTTCCAGCACCATCTCCATAGTCTTGCCTGGCATCAGCTCCACCCTCAGCCGTTGAACCTTAAACACAGGGCAGGCAGGTCTGGGGCTCTGGGAGGAACCTTGGCCCTTGGTGGTGCTGACAGCAGGGACCCGATTGCGCTGGTGAAATGGGCCAAAACCTTCTGTTGACCAGTAGAGCTGATGAGTGCACCGTCCTTTGTTTGTTATCTTGAAGTGGTAACAGCAGGGATCCAGGCTGGAAGAGAAAAAGAGATGGAAAATGTCATGGGAGCTGCTATCTCCCAGCGGTCACCCAGCTTCAGCACTCCAATGGCGTTATCTGACTGCACACTCAGCAATAAAAGCACCTCCAAAAAGGCTGACCTAGCTCAAAGCTTCAGCAAAAGCCAGACCTGGGTTGCTCCTAAGTTTATCAGCATCCAGCAGCTGCTCTGTTTGCGTACAGCAAGGAAGAGCTGCATGAAGATCATCATCTCAGCTGCCGCAGACAGAGCATCACCAGCCCAGAGACCCTCCGGTGACCTGGGCACCCCTTGCCTCTCTGGCAGGGCCCCTGCCCTGGCACCCACGTTATCCCCTCACCCCCCATCCCTTCGGGAGCATTCAACCCTCATCACCCCCAACATGTCATCCTTTGCCTGAACAGTGCAGCTGGTTTTGTGGTTTAGGAATATAAATGCACTGTGAGAACATAGGATCAACAGAAGTTTCCCCAATACAAACACGGCAGCAAGACCAGGTCTGGCTGCTGAGGGGATAGAGCAACAACGAGAGATGAATAACGAGAGCTAGATATAAACCAAAATGAATATTCAATGGAAATTGATTTCTTCGTGTAAAGAAACACTAACTGCAGGCTAGTCTGGAGTAATTATTTTACCCTCTATAAATCTGAGCATGACCAGGACATGAATTGTTCCTGGAACAGTTACTGGTTTTTTGAAAAGGACAGAATACACGGCTTACAAAATGCACGTCTGCCACAAGCAGCTAAATACAGACCTGAGAGTATAGAACAAACCAGTCTTTGAAACAGACTGTTAAAGCATGATGCGTACAAACTTAGTGTGAAATGGTTTATGTGGTGGACAGCACAGATGAAAGCCTGGAGAAGCTCTGGGTGGATGCAGAATTTGTGGCTCTGGGAAAGCCCAACTCATCTGAGATGTTACCTGGGTCCCATCTCAGCTCACCTGGTGGCAGCTCTGCATCCGACAGCAATGGCAACAACTCCAGAGTCTGCAGACCAAGACATGAAGGGGGGCAGAGGACGATGACACAAATCACACTGACATTGTCCACTCCGTTGGGTAGCCAATCTGTGGCTGCACAGAGCACAGGACATGCTGGACAAGCATCAACCTCCCTGCAATGTCCCTGCTTATGTGGGTGGCTTGTGCATGCATATTTAAACCCCCAAAGTCAATCCTAAAGAGTAGGATCAACCTGCTCTTTCTACCCCAAAATTTAGGTATTGGACCACCGTGGACCCTCCTTGCAGCCAGGGAAAGGAACAGGCATCTCGAGAAGACTATTCTTCCTGTCCCAAGAGGTCTCCAACACAAGGCAGGCAGCACTTTGAAAAGGCTTATTTTTCTCCCATTTACAGGAACATGCCTGGTGTCAGACACAGGCATTAGGACCAGTGAATCCCCTCCTTTGAGCTAAGCTCTCTAATTAACACTTTCCATTTATCCCACCCGAACTCAGTGGACTTCTCCTCCTCTCCCTTTCAGAGCTGGTCCTGCAGCCACCCTCGCCTGCCCGCGCCTCAGGCTGCCGCTGTGGCAGTGACACCGAGGAAAGCCGGTGGGAGAAACGAGGAAAGGGCGACTACGTCTAATAAAGAGCAGCCTGGCAGGGGAGACGGGGAAGGTGAGGAAACTGAGGGATGGTACGGGGCAAGGAAATTCTGCTGCTCCTCCAGGACTGCTGGGCAGAGGGCAAACAAAACAGCACCATTAATTTAGTCAAGGACCTGCTAACAAGCTACCACCAAGGTTTTCCGCTGTTGCGAGATGATACTCCATAGTGAAGGGAAAAACAAGCAACATTATCGCAAAGGGAAATATGTTTATACTTGTAATGTAGCATTTTCCACCCAGAGGCTTCCAGGACCTGCTGTTTTCCTCCAAATCTTTATTTGAAAAAGTGAGGAAATACATGTATTATATATGTATCAGTGACAATTTAACAGCTGGTTTCTATTTTGGTGGCATTTGAGGGTATCTAACAACTTTCAAATGGCCATAGAAGGTTTCTAAAGGAAGCCCTGTGGCTTCAGGAAAACAGAGCCAGGACCTTGAGTGCTGAAGAACAACTAGCCTGAAGGACTACAGCAAAACTCCTTCTTGCTGAGCCCACGGCAGAAGTGGACGCTGAGAGATACCCTACCTGAAGTGGGGTCCCAAGTTGAGCTCCGGAGCAAAGGGTTTGTCGGTGACAATCGTGGTGCCAATGCCAACAGCCCGGACGGGGATAACGTAGGTGTGGCTGTTCTCTACGAACAGGTTCACCTCGTCCTTGAATTTCTCCGTGTCATCCAAGTTTGCTATGACAGCCACAGACACCTCTGTCTTGGGGGAAATCACTCCTTCACTGGGTTCAATCCTCCAGCACGAGCATTAGCCAGCCTGTAAGACAAGCCAAACACTAACTTAGCATGGAAACGATGGACCCTGGTCTCTTGTGGGGTGCAGAAAAAGGAAGGACTAAAGATATGAGGATAAAAATCAGAAAGGCTCCATTTCCCTAAATCCAAGCTAGTGTCTGAAAACAGCAACTATGCAGGAGCTTCTACAACCTGTATTTTACCTTCCTTTAACAGACTCACTTCATTAACCCAGTTTTGCCCAATCCAAGGGATGCTCATCCTCAGGAGGAGGTTACTCCCCCTCCAGTCTCTTTTGGAGTGCACACCAAAGGAAGCTACTTTACCTCTCTTGGCTTCCTGACAATGGTGGCTGGGTTGGCATAAAGGCTCAAGGCCAGAGGAAGCCAGGACTGCTCAAATCCCACCGCAGCAGCCACACGGCTGGGGGATACTGCTGAGAGCCTGAAGAATAATTCTGCAAAACCGGCTGATCAAAACCCTGACACCAACGTCTTCTTTCCCAAGAGTTACTCAGTGCTTCTCGACAGCCCCCGAAGAACTGAAGCACTTGGTTCCCACTGATCACCAGCTGCAGTGAGGTGCCCCAGTGACCTCTGCTTTGGAAAATTCAGCTATAAATGTTCATAGCAGAGCAGTAAAGGAATAAGCAGAAAGCAAACCGGAAGGCACGTGCCCTGTAGGCATGGCCCGAGCTTCCCAAGCACTCTCTTCCCTCTGGTTTCTCATGGACCTCTCTCCACGGATGGGGCAGTGAAGGTGCTGGACTTCCAGCCCCTCTAAAACCACATTCCCAGGGAGCAAGCCTGCAGAGAGGAAACGCACACAGTGCTCTCTGGCCAGCAGGAAACGCACTGGGAGGCAGGTGTACAGCTTCCAAGTGTCCATCACAGTGGCGGTGGTGCCTGCACCCCACAGTTCAGTGCTGTGTTTGGGACAACAGGCACTACTCACCCAAAACTCTGCAGTATTCTAAGAGAAGAGGTTTCCCCCCCCCCCTTTTTTTTTTTTTAATGGAAAGCAACATGATCCTGCCATGATCCAAGCAAATGCTTGATCCAGGTGAAGTTAGCTCGAGTTTCCATCTGTCAGACTGGCAGCACTCCGCTCTAACAGGACACCAGCCAGCCCAAGGGAGAAGAGCATCAGAAAACCAAGCAGCACTTTGAAGTTTTGAGAAGCATTTTAAATAACCCCCCAAAGCGACCTCTGCTAGCAAGCGTAAGACTGGGGGCCAGGGAAGCAATAACTTGCTGAGCAGGCAGGGTCCCAGCAGCGTGTGTAGGATGCCCCAGCTAGGCTAGCTCCTTAGGCTGGCTGTGCCCTGCATAGACAGCAGGTCAGGTCTGCACGTCTGCATCCCAGGATGGAGCATGCCAAAGGCATCAAAATTATTCCAGGTGCTGGCAAAATCAATCAACTCCACTCCATTTAATTTGTCCTCTAGAGCTGCAAAAGAAAGTCTTAAAAAAAGCAAGATGAGAGTGGGATGGAGGAAGGTCGTTGGCACAGGGTAAACTCTGGGGCCTCACACAGGATCCCACCAACCCTCCTCTGCTGCCCCTGCATCCCGTGCGCAGCCCATCACCAGCCTCAGAGGCATCCACTGCACTGTCACCAGCCAAGGGCTACCCAGCCAAAACGTTCAAGCCGGTGGGTGTTAGGTTTTCTTTGCCCTCTGATTCATGGTATCTCACTGGAAAAGGAGACCCGATAGCTCTGCTCCAGAGGTGAATCTGCATGTCTGCTATCTGGCAAAGCTCATTTATCAAAGCTTGGCAACAAGCCAGGCAGTAAATTGTACCCAAGAAACTATGACTGAGGAATAATGATAGGCTGTCTTGATGGACCCAGACTTTGAATTTCCCAGGGTGAGCCAGGGCCAACAGCCCACTCCAGAGGAGGAGGATTCACATCGTGTCCTCATTCTTTCGGTTAGCATTTGATGTGGGGCCAAGGGGCAGCACGGGGCACCACTGAACAGGAGACCTGCCGGGACTAAAAGGCTCTGCCGGGCCAGATTCACTCAGGTTTCCAGGTCAGCTTCTGCCTACGTGGATCCAGGCTGTGTCCCAGAGACAAGGAATCTCTTGGAGCCACGCTAAAAAATCCTCCCACTTTGAAGACCACGATCTAACTTCTGATAACGTCCCTGCTACTCGCTTATCCTTGAATGCTCCAGAACACAACCCAGTCGCCCTGTGCCCTGGATAGACAAAGACGGTGGCTACTTTTGTACCTGTAGGAGCTTGCACAGAGTCCCTGAGTGCTAGGCAAGGGTGGCGATCAATCACTTATTCAAGAAGTTCAATGCTGAGATTATTAGCTTCTCCCAGGACAGATTTCCATTGCGAGTAAGAGCTGCCAAAATTTGGTTATAAGACACCACCGTGCATCCGAGAGATGGATGGATGGATCGATGGATGGATGGATGGATGGATGGGATGGATGGGATGGATGGGATGGATGGATGGGATCGATGGGAGGGATCGATGGAGGGATGGAGGAAGGGATCGATAGATGGGATAGATGTATGGCTCCTCTAAGGGACGACTGAGGAGCCACCACACTCAGTTCTCTCAAATCTACTTAAAGCTAGTTAATTAAAGTGATCTGGTCATTCTGGCCTTGCACGAGTGAAAGAGGAAGCAGAACTCAGTATTAAAAATGCAGCTGTACTTTACCAAGCCACAGCTCTAGAGAGAGAGCATTCACACCTTTGTCAGCCGACCCATCGCTCCTCACGGAGGCTGCACAAGAAGGGGAAATAAAACCCCATCCTACATCAGTTGTGCACAGAGCCTCGTTCCAGGTGTTTCAGCAGTCCTGAGGTGGGGGACCCTGCGTTCTTCATTTTGAAGCTGCTCTTTATCCCCACAAACTGCCAGTGGCAGAAGAGAGCCCCAAACCGCCCCAAGCCCCAGCAGGAGGTGGAGGTCAGGGCATGAGGCTGGCTAGATGCTCCCACCAACCACCAGCCGCCTCCTGGCACCTCAGCACCAGCATCTCCTTGGCAAAAGCACAGATGGGGACCACTTTGGTTTAGCCTCTGCCCCAGAGCACCATCAAGGGGATGTTTTATGAAATCAAAAGGCAGAGCCTCTAAAAAAAAAAGTAGTGTGGCACTCACTGCCACTGACAACAGAGCCTAACTTGTCAAGCTTGGTAAAGCCAATAGCAGACTGCTGAGTGAGCTAACGAAGCTTGTCTCCATTTGTGTCCTCAGTCCATAGCTCACCCCTCCAGATCCCATCTGCGCTTCCTTGCTGGGCTGGGGAGATCAGGGCCACCTGGTTTGATAACCAAACTCCTCCTGCTTTTCCTTTGGGAAAAGCACCCGGCTGAGTCACTCTTGCTTGTAGGAGCATAACTGCCTTGAAGATTCTACCCTTCTTTAATTCAGTTAACCAACAGGTGCAGCATGATACGACAAGTTTAGTTTCCCTAGACAAGCAGAATAACAATTTCTTCCATTACTGAAAAACAGAAATTCTGAAAGGGCATGAACTCATATAAGATACCTTACGTGATAAAAACCAAACTCACCCCTGTGGCCAGGTTTCAGGCACCTTTTCCAAGGTCTCCTCCACACCTCTGCTCCCCTTTCCAAGATCCACATGCTCTGGACTTAAGCCTGCTCGACCTAAGCCTGTGCAACACTGGGAGGGACAGAGCCTTCCACCCTCCTCAGGTTTTGGTACAACCGGTCACCAGGACAAGACTGACGCTCCTGGCCATGACCCCTGCTCATGACTGATGCCGTGTGTTTCCAGGCACAGTTGGCTACAATGAATGGTTCCCTCCAGCTCTGGCAAGACCAAACTGAGTGGAAATCAGCAAATTGGTACTGCTGTATTAGCAAAACATGGCCTTTAAAATATAAACTAATGGTTTAAGCCTAAAGGTGAGCTTTTGGGGCACCATGAGGCTCTGGTGGGACAGCTCTGGAAAGAGTTAAGCCTGTGCATCTTATCTTCAAAAGTTCTGCTCACCTTGGAAGAGACCACGTATTCAGGGCCAGTGCTGCCCGTATCCTGGAAAGTTAATTTAACACTCATTTCTAAATAGCATTGCAGATATCATTTGAAGGTCACAGCACTGTCTGTCTGCCTGTGTCTTGCTATGACCAAACACTGACGGGCTGGCTAATTATTCAGATGTTTGGAGGAAAAAAAAAAAGCAATTTACAGTAGATTTAAAAACCAGCCCCTCTTGCCAATTCAAGTCTGCTCCAACTTCAGTTGGAGAGAGCTACAAATAATGCCAACACGCTCTTCAAAGCCTTCCCTCCCCACAGCCTGAACAATTTGCTCGGATATCAGCAAAATTGCCCATCAGCCAGAACAGGAAACAGAATCACTAAAGCAGCATCCCTTTATTGGCACTGTTTTTAAGTTTATCTCCACGTTTTGCTGTCTCTCCATATGGCCATTTCTTTAATAAAGGGAATGTTGTCAAAAGCTTGAGATACTAAGCAATGAAATTAGTAAATAAAACAAATCCTGCACTAATGAGGAGAGAAGCAAGTACAGGAATGGGAACTGCGTGTCCTCCCCTTGCTTACGTCACGTTTGACCATGAGCCTTTATACACTGCCTGAAAATCAATTGACTTTTCTTCAGTGAATCCCAGTGAGAAGATAAACAGTTACAGCTTTTTTTTTTTTTTTTTTTTTTAAAGTTAAAAAACCTGTGTCTCTTCTGCAATGTCAGCTCCACTTGAATCTGACGGCAGCTCACCCCTGGGAAGGTGGAGGGGGATCTACTCACCAGGCACCCTCCTGAAGAAGACAACACATCTGGCTGTATGACCGCTGCTGGAAACCAGGCAGCAGCAAGCTCCACCAGCAGCACAGGGCTCTGGATTAGGGAGGTCAAGGATCAGGTCGAAGGAGTCAGGACCCCAAATTAGGACTGTCATAAGAAGAGGAAATCCCAATAAAGGTCTTCTCCCTCCTCCCTCATTACAAGGCACTGGGAAACCACCGTTTGGCTCCCTATGGTAGCACATGACAGACCCAGCATGGTGGTTATGCAGGGAGAAGAAAGCTGCCACTGATTAACAAAAACTACACCTCTGTCTTTTCTTTCCTGATCACACAGGCATGATATGCAGCTGCCTTCCGTGGTGCCAAGAGATGTCATTCTTAGCAGCTGAATAAAAGATCCCCAAGAAGACAGAGTGACAAAGAACAAGTAGGAAATGATCAAAGAACGATGCTTTTTCCTTTCTGCCTTTCTGCAGGGAGAGCAAACACTTCCATTAACCAATACAACTCTTTTGTACTGGTCAATATGGCAAAAAAATCAGGCACTTAGGGAAAGAAGATGACAGCGGCAGCAAGGAGGAGAAACAGCCATCTTTTTCAGCAGGTCGCATCAGTCCCAGCTAAGCTGCAGCAGCCCCTTCACCTTGACCTGTTCCTCCAGTCTTTTCTACCCAAAAAAGCTCAAACTCTTGCCTTGCAGGATCCAGAGGATCCTCTAACAGGGCTGCCTGGCAGCTGGGAAAGCAATCTGACAAGGAAAAGTACGTCAGACACACACAGGATTCAGCACGGGATGACACACTGGTCCCAGGGGTCACAGACCTGCAGACACCCTGGCACGCAGGGATAAGCCAACAGAGGACTAGGCTACAAAGTCCCTATGCTCTTCTTCAAACCCAGAAAAGCCCCATCTCAATGCACAGACTTGGAGGTTTTTTATTTATTTCTTTCTGGTGGCAGAGATGTTCAGTGCTGCTCCCCACAACTCAGAATATAAAAGACTCAACTCATCCAACAGAGAGAAGAGGAGACGGTATGGGGAAGCCTGTGCACGAGGGGTACTCCAGGTAATTCCTTAAGTCACCACCCCAAAGTGAAGTTATCCACAAAAGAGCATCTTGGCTTGCTCAGATAACGCTCTTTTCTCCCATAGAGCAAGAAGAAATCTTGGCTTGACAGGAACAGCAATTTGCATGTGATGGTTAATACCACCACCAAGGTGGCACCGTGACCATCTGCATTACAGCATTTTCCTTTCCTGTTTCGAACAAGATACCAACCTTTGACTTGCCCTGTTGCTGTCCCTTAATTTAATCTCATTCAGTTTGTTAAGCTGCCAGTCAGCGTGCTGTAACATTGCTGATCCAATGCTGCTGTGAAAATTTCAATCATAGCTCCTTCCTTTGAGCAGGAACCGTGATCTATAAGCCTAACTGCAAACAGCCACAGTTTCGAGAATAACCATCAAACGGGAGACGGGGAAATCACAGCTCACCGTCCTGCAGCAATCTCCAAGCAGGAAATCAAAGCAGCAGCTTTTCCATCTTAGAGAACACAAGACTTGGGTTCAGGGGCACAACTGGATGCAGGATGCCCAAGTCACCCACCATCTAGGCTAAGGGACAGCCTCTGCTCTCAGATGTACATGTGCAGTTCACCCTGATGCCTGACTACATCTCAAATTTTATCTCCAAAATTATTCAGTCCTCTCTTCTTCCCATCAAAAAATGGCCAGGCAGCCTAAGGCAGCAGCAAAGGGCGAAACTTCAACTGAGGCAGCAAAGCAGCACCAAAGGAGGCACCTGCTGAGGACAGGGGAGCAGCTGGAGCACACCTCGCTTGCCGCAGTGCTGCCTCTGCCCAGCACGCTCAGCATCAGGGTGCTGAAGAGTCTGAAGAGCCCTTGCTGAAACGACTGACCAAGCAGGTTCTCAGGACCTGCTTCCTTGAACACCTCCATGATAGCAGCAGCTGTCCTGAGAAGCCGAGATGCTCACCGTGGGGTAAGTCAAGCCTGTGGGGTCAGCAGGGGGGGCTATGGAGCAGCAGAGCCCACCCTTACTGCAGGGAAAGAAACCATCCCTGAACCACTTCGTATTTATTGTTCTATTTATTGATTAGCCACAATATTTGCAGAGATCGCAGTGAAGCAGGATAGGATTTATCGCCCAGTCCCATACCTTAGGGCCCTGAGGCAATGCAGAGGCAGATATACCCTGTGAGCCCCCCGGGTACACCGCAAGCTGCCCGGGGAGGGAGGGACCGGGACAGCAGTGCCTGAGCAGCTCTGCAGGTCAGTGCCTGGTATGAGCATGCAAACCCCATCATTCATACACCAGTACCACCCACCCCAGGTAGCTTGCTTTCTGCAGAGATGGAAAGCAGGTTTTCATTGTGGAATCAAAGCAAGCTGCTCTGGGAATCCCCCACTTTGAGGTTACATTTATCCCCCAAACAGCTGGAAAAGCAGCACGAGGGAAATTCAGCCCCCTCCTTGGCCCAGGAGGCTGAGCCTGTACTCTCACACACTGCTTGATGCTCCATCCACAACACCAAGTCCACAGTGCCAGGTCTGGGCTAACCAGCCCCAGAAGTCTGACCCACCTAGTATGGAGAAGAACAAACCTCCTCTGAACCCATTTTCAAGCCCCTCACAGATCCCCCCTCCAGTGGGGAGCACACTCCAACCAGTCTCAGCACACGAGCCTGTCCTGGCTGCATCAGCCCTGCTCCCCCTGCCAGGGAGCAACCCAACCTCCCTCGGCTATGCAGCTTCTCACACTATGCAGCCTCCATGAATTAAAGAGCCCTTTTCTGCAGCCAGTCTCCAGAGGTGTTCTGCAATGCGACAGAGTCCACCGTAGGTACACGACCCTCACACGTACATTCTTGTGCAACAACCCAGCTGGTTTGACCCCCAGTAGGTGTGAAACTCACCTCACTGCAAGCAGTTTGAGGACAGACCTCACACCCTAGTCTCTATCATTAACAGCAGTTCGACAGAAAGCAAATGCAGATCTAACAGGGAAACCATGCGGAAACCCATGCCCTTTCAGGAGCAAAGGGCCACAGCGTTCTCTTGGTCTCAGAGCTCCAAACACATGACTCTTAGAGATAAAGTACCTTCCACAAAAAAAAGGGAGAACTTGCAAAAATGATCCAGACTCATTTCTGCTCAAACATCTATGCAAATTCTCTGTTTTACTGAGGGGTCCCCCAGCTAAAACTGCCCCCAGAGCCAGGCTCCTCTTGCTGCATTGTGATGGAATACGTTGCTTTCTCAATCATATAGTGATATGCAAATGTTGCATATAAAAATCAAGTCACAGGTTGCTTGTCAGTCATTTTTGTTAGAAAATAGCCCCACAGATACTTACCATCTTTGCCCTGAAGGATGCAGGGATGACACTCTGATTGGAGAGGTGGAGACTTCGGGAAGCATCTTGTATAACTTGGATACTGCCAAAATTTATCTTACTTGGGTGCACGTAGACAACTGCTCCTTCTCCAGTGCTCACTAAATGGATTTTCTGCTCCAGAAAGCAGGTAGGAAAGATCAAA
Source organism: Strix uralensis (assembly GCF_047716275.1). NCBI lineage: Eukaryota > Metazoa > Chordata > Aves > Strigiformes > Strigidae > Strix > Strix uralensis. The sequence goes on along the minus strand of NC_134012.1, from coordinate 89,456,497 downwards.
AAAAACAACAGAGAAAGTTTAAAATGATTAGACAGCTCTAAGGGTACTTCTAGACTGGGGGATAATTATGGCTGTTTGAAGTTTTTTCAGTGTTGTAAAACCAAAACAGAAGGCCTGGAGCAAGTGTGGGATCTGGACTGATCCCATCTGAAAGCCACAAGCTCCCGTTATCAGGGGATAAAGAAACCCTGTTTCCCGTGTTTGCTTTTTCACACTTCCTTCACACTGTTAACTCTCCTTCCTCTACCTTGTGCCTGCTCCCACTCCTTTTACTGCTCAGTCTTGCCCCAGACCACCCTTCCTGACTTCTGCTGCTGCACAGCACACTTGGACAGTGACTTTAGCCCCAAAGCTACACCTGTGAAAGCCAGCACAAGTCAGAAGCAAAGCAGGCCCTTTAGAGTAGAGATCACACAAGTTAGTTGCCTCTGATTTGCACATATGTGTATTCCTGGTATTATATGGATAATGGGCATTAATTATTAATTACATCACTCAAGCAGTATTGTTTTCTTTTGACAGTCTGAGACCCAAAAGTTCTGTTCTTGCAGAACTGGCACAGACTATTGGAGGAGGAATGTGGATCCCTTGGCTAAACCACCTTCTCACATCATTAAAAACATTCAGGAGGCATTCAGGAGATTTAGCAGCATCATTTCCACTTGTTTTATTAAAAGTTTAAATCCCTGTAACTACTTTCAAAATGTCAGCCTTTCTTTCTGTTACAGAAAGCTTAAGGTTCCCAGGAATCCTTTGACATCCTCTTTCATGCTCAGAGAGATGAGAAGATGTTTTAAAACAGCTGTTTCAAAAGTTGATATAATTTTAAATTAAAGTTTAATTAACTATATTTGTTCTCGATTTCAGCTAGATGAAGTCAGGACACTACAGACAACATTCTCTTGCCTACATTTTGTTGTCATTGCTGCTGTTGTGTATGCCTGAATGTGAACATCATCTTTCAGGAGGCTTTAGTCCAGGAATGCTTTGCCTCACCCATTTCCAAACTTAGTAGAAAAAAAAGTCTCTGTGCTCCACGTGCAAGTGGTGTGGAGACTCATGAGTCTTTGGCTGGGGCTCTTGGCAAAGAGATATGATGGATGTTTCTCAGACGTGATGGGCCTGACTTCCAGCATGGCCTCTTACACAGCACTTGCCTTAGCAGGATTCAGGGACGTCCCTGCGTGCTCCTGAACAAAAGGCCTAATGAAGCACCAGTGCTGTTCATCTAATAGCACAGCAGAGTACGAGACCCAGGGGTTGTTCTGGGCTTCAGACTGGCCTTCTTATCCCGTCTGACCTACCGTAATTAAATGCTGTGTCAGACACTTAGATTACCACCTAGGATGATACATCCTTCCTCTTCTCTAGGTGAAGGGAAGTTGCTACACGTATAGTTGAAATTACAAGACCTCCTGACCTTGTTAATGTATAGAAACCAGTAAAGTAGGACGTTTAGTTTTAACGTTAACCATCACTTGTGTTTCACTAGCTTTTATTTTTCCCGTACTTCACTGCAATGTATATAATTTCATTTATACTCTTTTCCTAACTACCCTCTGACATCTTACCCACTGGTAAAACATCTTGAAAGCTGTAACTCCTTGCCTAGTGGAGATAAAACAGGCCTTGGACACTCTGGCAAACTCCGAGTACATCCCTGATAACAGGGACCTAAAAATGCAAGACAAGTGCCTGAGAAGACGCCAGTGGCAAGAAAAGCGACTGGAAGCCGGTTTAAACCAACCTCCTCAAAACAAACAGGAGCTGAAGGAGGGATGAGGTCACTCCATGACCGTGTATGGACATGGGAAACCTAAAGTTCAGCTAGCAGACAGTGTGAGGAAGATGATGTGGACCACCAAGGGGGGGAGAAGACCCTCACTCTATTTTTACTACGCACGCTCAGACTATGTAAATGAATTCTGAGAACCCATTAGCATAAGACTGTCTCTTCTAGGAAACCTAATGCATATGTATGCTTTTTGTGTATATTAGTCAGAGAGTTTTGTTAGTAAGCGTGGCACTCATGGTGGAGTGATCCCCAGTGCTGCCCAGCGCTGCGAATAAAGAATCCCTGCTGAACAACAGTTATACTCAGTTCTGACTGTGAAGTGAAGCTCTTTGTTTCGCAGGCATTAGCTGTTGCGTATGCCACAAACCCCTTCTTTCCTTGTCCACATCAGCATATATTACAAGTTCTTGTTTTCCCGGGAAGGATCCCCGGAATTAGCAACCCTGCCTTACGCTTCACACCCCACCAAGATGAGTCACACAAAGGCCCACGTCCCCTGGAACTCACCAGAGGGGATCCTTCACTCCCAAACACTGCAATATGAGCAACAGTGTCCTGCTCTCCCGTCACCTGGGCCTCCAGGGTCAATGGGACCTCCACCGAGCTGTGAGGCTGGACAATCCCCCACGGCACGGGGCTGGAGTACCACACAGAAGTGTCCTCCTTGTGTTCCTGTAAGGGACAGAGTCAAATGCAACACACAGGAGTGACCTTTGAGGAAACTGTGAACTCCTCAACATCTACACAATGGCAATTCACACACATTTTCAAAAATCGCCAGGAGAAAGCAGAAAGGTACAAAGCCAGATGCAAGACTTGTATGGGCTTAGCATCCTCAGGGGGTCTAAAAGCTGCTGCACCCACAGACACCCACTCCTGGGCTGGCAGCCTCCTTGCAGCAGCTTTTCACAACCCTCTATGTTCTCCTGCATGAAAGCACCCCAAAGACTAGAATATAAACTGCTTCCTAAAAAGTTTAAACTGCTTCCTGAAGTTTATATTCAGGTAGGTTCCTGTCTAACTGCTTCCTGAAGTTATATTCAGGTAGCTTCCTTTTCTCAGCAACCTTTAGGTTTGAATATAAACCAGCAAGGTCTTATCCAAAACCCTTTTTTTCCCTAATAAACCCCTTGATAACATCTGAGGGCAGGAGGCGGATGCAATGCCAAACCTGAGGGAGAACCCTGTGGCAGCCTGGAAGATCGCTATCGTTCACAAGGGTCAGCATCTGCTGATAAGGGAATTTCAGAAAGTACCGTCCAAACATCACGATGGGGTTGAGCACTCGCAGCAGAGGAACCACGCATCTAGGCAAAGAGATGACCAAAAGGGAATTAGAGATACCAAGAGAATGTAGAGTTCGTTTACTCCCCAAGTAGCATAATATAGAGCATAACACATTTGTCAAATAGACACTTAATACCCCTACAGCCATAAATCGCCTTTAACTTCTTCTGACTCAACCACCTCCTGTAAAGGTGGGGCAAAACCCTGGGACTCAGCCTCGCAGAGGCTGCCAAGTGCCCAGGCAGCGCACAGTGCCCTGTCCCAGAGCTGCCTGATCAGCTCTGCCCGCTCTTTGCCCCAGGAGGCTTGCAAGGACCCTCCCAACAGTCCCAGCAAGGCGTGAGCTCTGGGGGAGCCTTCCCACTGAGGACCAGCGCTCACCAAGGCTCAAAGAACACAAGACTCCAGTGTCTCAGTGAAAATGACTCCCTCCTCTCCCACACTGCTGTTTCCCTGCCTGAGAACTCAGCCCTTTGCCCCAGCGATGGAGGGCACAAGCCACCCCCTGCCTTAGGCAGTGGGGGATCACCCTCTCCCAGTTCTTGCACCCCCACGGCTCCATGCATTGTCTGTCCCCATTTGCACTTGTTTTACAAAACTGCAGCCCAGGCACTGACTGGATGACTCTGCCTGGGAGAGGGAACAGCACAGTAAACTCATCCCTCTTGTAATCAAATCGACACCCACTGCAGCACAACAGGATTGAATCTGGCTGCAGCAAGAACAACTTCTGGCTTAAGTCTGAGAACATTAGTGCTCAAAAGAACCAGAGGGAAGCAGAGAAACCTGAGCTCACCTTCCACATCAAGGACTATTTTCCCCTTCATACAATCGTGCTTTGAGCTTTCCCTCACCAGTCCTGCCATAAGCCCCTTTCCCATTCGCATGCACCTTCGTTAACTGACCCAGACACCAGCTCTCAGCAGGCTGCTCATTGCGGCCCAAATGAATGCTGTATTTTGGTTGCAACCCAGCACAAGTCCACCACTTGTGGGAAGGAGCAAAGATGGCCCTTTGGAAACTTATTACACCTCAAGCACCAAAAAACAGGCCAATAATAAATATAATTACTCTTCCCCTTAGAAGAAGGCTCAGGGCCATGCCTGTCCGTGGAGTACAGGTGCTGCTTTCAGAACACTGCCGATCTCACATCTAGCTGGGCAGAACTAGCTCATTAAGCAACACTTGTCATTTGGAGATGGAGCCAGCAAACCACGTGCAAGGCAGCGTGGTGCTGGATGCACGAGGAGAGATGACGAGCTGCAAGGAAAGCGCCGATACCTGGCTGTGAGGAGCAGCGCCGACACCGCCTTGCCAACACCGCACACGTCCACCACCAGTGCCAGCTCGTAGCTCTTCACAGTGTTGGAACACAGGGTGACCTGGTGGAAGAGAAGAGCATCAAACACTTCATCACTCCCAAAAGCCATCGTCCATGTGTGCTGTCCTCCGGTTCTTGTTCCACGAGCAGGAAAGGGAGGATTTTACCCTAACTCTTCTGCTGGTCCATGTACAGAGCACAGTTGCTGGGAGTAACAAAAGTCTTCTGACAAATCTGCTTTGTTAAATACACCTTGCACTTACCAGGGCATATGTAAGCACGATTACATTAATGCTCTACTCACCACTGTATTAAAATTAAGGGACTAATTTTTAATCTCAACTACAACAGCATAAATCCAGAGTCAATCTGTTAACTTCAACAGATTCAGCTTTACACTGGGAAGCTGAGGGCAAAATGCAGCCCAGCAGGTGCTGTGCAGTTCATGGCTGCCAGACCTTTTTCAGTCCCCACTGGAGATCACCGTAGTGAATACAACTCATTCTGCTCTTCAGGAGAGGATATATAAGACCAGGAAGAAAAGCAAACTGCTTTATATAATGACATCTCTCTTTTTAACAGCCACCTTCTGTCCTCATCCTTCCTCTGCCCACTTTAAATCAAAGAAACTGCTCAAAGCAGCTCTCAAAAACATATGAATGGCTTCTGTACTTGACCATATGGTACATGATCTTCAGCTTACGATTTTGGAAACAAAGCAGTGGTCCTTCAGAAAAGCCCCAGAGTAATGCAGCTAACAGAAGCCTAACACTAGTGCAGGTATCTTACCCGCGTTATGCTCAAAACTAGTGGTGCTAAAGCCCTCTCATCCCTCAGAGAAGCTCCAGCTCCACCCGCCGAGCACGTATGGCTGGACTCTTCCCATACCTGGATATCCAGGAATCCCAGGGGGCAGATGGCCCCTCTGCGGGGCTTTATGGTAAATTCGGTTGGCCTGAGGCGATGTTGGGCTCCCTTTTTCCGGAGTAGGCGAGTGTTGTCTGACATCTGAACAAAACTGCTGACACTCGGCTCTCCCAAGCCGTCCCCAGGAATGCGAAGGTTGAAGGTCAGGGGCACCAAGGAGGTGTTAGTGAGGCAACACGACAAGGTGTGAGGAAAACCTAGGAAAATGACACAAATATGAATTTATGCAACAACTGTCCCGTGATTCCTGGTGTGAATAGCCTGTTATGATAAAACTGGGTTTGGAGTTTAGCTCTTTTCAATCTGAAGTACAGCTAACTGAGGAGCTATGCAAGGAATTAATTGTCACTTAAGTTCCCTTTTACGCTGATCACAGAGATTGCTTCCTTGGAAATGCCCACTCTTAGTGATGCTGAACACCACAAATTTCTCTCTCTCTAACTGTGAGGATCTCTCTCACCTGCCCCCAAACCAGCACCAATTAGTTCTCACTTACAAGTGTCCATGCAGACAGACCATTTATTCTGAAAATTCAATCCATAAAATGCCCTGTTAACTCTGCGAACACTCCCACAGGTTTCAGTATATAAAGTCATCGAGGAGAAGCTACAGTAAAAGAAAGGAAGGATGAAATTGGGAAGGATAGCATGATGCAAAGCACTCTAACGCAGTTTCTCTAGGCAGGATCCTTAAGGCATCTCCTGTCTGGGGCTACCAGACTGAGCACATGACAACTCACAGCCCACCGCACTGGAGGCAAACCTGATGCTGGCTCAGAAATCATCAGGAGCCATGTTCCACCTTACCTAACAAATGGGACATGGCTTCCACACTGCACACTGGCCTGCAAAGGTCGACATCACTTTAGCTGTGATACTCGCCTTCCCTCATGGAAAACCAGTGACACAACCACACCTGGAGGGGTGTTCTGCAGAGACAGGACATCAGCCCACAGCCTGCTCTGGCGTGGACATCTGGCTTGGCTGGACAGCTCTGTGAGAAGGAGACATCTCCCGTGTCCTGCTTACCAAGCGTTGTTTGAATACAGACAGGGAGGAAAACCAACTGCAGCCACAGTGGGGAGTTTCTCCATGTCCAACAACAGTGACCACTGCCTACCTCCAGCAGTTCCTCCAGCAGGGAGGCCGGAGGGGCACAAAAAGGACAAACACAGAGTTCACAGTCCCAAATGAGACCAAAGTCACCAGATGCCGGTCAACAGTCATAAGCACAGTTAAAAGAAGCAAAAAGACAATAGCTGCCTTCAGCTGAAAAGGCCTTATTAATGAAATGAGGTTAAGGACAATGAATCTCCTATTACATAACCACATTTCTGCCTGGTGTGTTTCTTGTTGTTTTATTCAAAACAAAATAAAGAAGTGGCAGAGTGGTGATGGAGGGAGGGGAGAAGCAACTCAGGAAAGGTAATGAGTCTTCTTAAAAAGTCCATGAACAGCTTGAAAACACAGAGGCATCCTGGGCACAGAATGATAATGGCCCTTCAATCAATCCACAATTGATTTCACATTTAAACTGCAGATCATCTCAGTAAAAAGCCTTTTGTGAGACTGAGATGGAGAACCAGAATCTGCGTTTCAATGGAGATGCTCTGGATGCTCAGCCACCGGCTCTGTCAGCAGAGCTGGGCTTGTGGTGGGGAAGGAGGAGCCCATGGTCCGAGGACATCAGTGCCTGATTCAGAGCTACTGCTTGGGCATGTTACCCAGTGGGTGACGACGAGGGGCCCTCACAGCATTAATTAACATCTCGCACTAAAGGTCAGGCAGGTAAATGGTATCCTTGCCTTGCAACAGGAACATTTACCCAGAGAAGCTACAGGCTAGTATGTGGCTTAAACTCCCTTCTGCTGCAGTCCCGTCCCCTGGGCCCTCCTGGGACAAGGACTTTCACAGCCATTCTGCTGCCAAGGATTGGGAGATTGGGGCTGAACAGACTACGAGGACACCAGAAAATACTGACTTTCTATCCCTTTGGTCCTATTTGATCTCACGATGGCACAAGACTGCCTAAGCAACCAGCAGCCCTGGCTTTAACACCCTGAAGGCTGCTATGGAGGAACACAAGTGACAGATGATCTTATGTTAAAGTGCTCCATTTTGGTAACTCACAGAGCTCTCAACCCGCGGCCCAAGCCCAGGGCACACTCACCAAAGGAGACATCACCAAAGTGGAGGGCAGGGACGTCGAAATGAAAAGTCGGTCCAATGACACAGCCCCTGCAAGGACAAAGACAGGCAGAGGAGCCGTTGGCTCGGTTAGAGACAATGGCAAAGCGTTCAGCTTTCCTTACCGCTCGGGTGGGTAAAAGCTGCTCTCGGAACCATGGTGGGTTTCAAATCAACCTGTCACCCCTGTGCTCAGCACAGCACCCATGTGGACAGCAGGCAGCCAAAGCAAAGTGGTCAGCAGCCGACAGCTGCTGCCGAGGCTCAGGGCACCACGGCAGGGTGTGCCCCCACGCTGCTGCTGGCCTGATGAAGGTCCCTGAACAAGTGATGGCTCTGTGCCTCGGTTTCCCCACCCGTAATATGATGGACAGAGGTGTCCACACAAAAGGGGTCTCATTGTAACTAACCTTCCCAGCCACAGGTTCCCTGCTTTGGTATTTCTTAGCTGGAACTGGTGTTTCCATGGAGTATATGAAAACCTTTCTCAGAAGACCTGATCCACACAATCATTACACATGCAGGACTTTGAGGCATGAATCCAGGGGAGCCCCAAACATCCATTGAGAAGAGCAGCAACAGTTCTACACAGAGGACAGTTGAATCTTGGAGGGAAGTATCAGCTTGTCACCAGTGCACCAGCTGACACATCCAAGAGCAACACGTCTTAAGCCGCCGAACATGGGTGTCCTGAACCCACCACACCACCTCGCCCGCCCTTAAACTCAGCAGACAGGCTCCATACTCCAAAACTCACTCACATCCACTGAAATCAGTACTGGAAGCTGCACAACATTCATTAATTGACTTCATGGTTGATGACAATCAATGTCAGCTCTGCCTCAGTTAAAAATCAAGGGCCACAGTGAACAGTGCCTTCTCATTTTATTCACAGGACTGCCACTGTCATTATCCACATGTTCTACACATGAACAGACCCCAGCATCCCGCAGGAGGGACCTGTGTCCATCTGTGCTGTCCCATTTCCAGCATCCCTTTCCAAACACCAAAGAAACAAGCATCCAGCACCTCATAAGGCTGGTTTCCAAGTAACAAATAATCACCTATGATCTTGGCACCTTCTGACTGCATAGTCAAAGAGCACTCAAAAACTGACTTTCAGGAGTTTCAATCCAACACTACTTCTTGATTCTTGCAGCTGAATCAGCTCCTAAGAATGAGCCAGGTACCAAATCCCTGCTGATGGTGAAGTTCCTTCTCCAGGGACCTCACATAACCAGACCTGACCTCCCAAGCCCTAACAGCTTACTCTAGATGGAGCAAAGGGAGAGACACGCTTTCTGTCAAAGCATTTGCCAGAAGACGATGGAAAACTACCTCCAAACCAGCCACGACTGGGGATGACACCGGGAAAGTGCCAAGGATGAGTCTTGCCAGGCAAGTGGGGAAATGACTGCCATTTCTGCTGAGTGCACCGGATCTGTGCTCTAGGAAGTTAAACTGGAATGACTGCCCAGAAGGCTCAGGCAAGGAGCCAACCCAGAGCTGATAACACTACAGCTTGCAAGAGAATGGGGGAAAAGGCAGTGGTTTTGGCAACAACTGTGTTTTACAGTTGCATTAAGTAATGCATGCGTGAAGGGAGATCAGGGTCCTGGCAGAATAGGAAGGATAACACAAGGCGGGAGAAGAACTGCTTGAACTCTCATCCCCGTTCCTTCTTTTGCAGCCCAGTGTCCCACCAGCCAGCTCGCCTCCATTCAAAAGAACCAGAAGCTTTTCTCCATGGAGGACGAAATCCAGTGCACAAAACCATCTGAAGAGGGAGGCTCAGCTGGAGCTGGTGGGTGGACATCTCAAGGGCATTTGAAAACAAACAGCTTGAGCTGTGGGGCTGGAGAATGACAGAAGGGCTGGAGAGGGATCCTTGAAAAAGGCAAGACAGAGCTCAAGGAGGCAGATGCCATCTCAGGGAGGAGAGGACTGCAATGGGAATTGCTGCTGAGGGACAGCTGCACGGGAGCAGGCGGGTGTGCTGGGGTGCCATCAGATGGGCTGCATAGGAGCCACCATCCAGGGAGAAGGAGTACAAGGATGAGGAAGAAATAAATAAAAAAGGACCAGCAATCCTCTTTCACTGAGACAGAAGGTCTGCACTGAGCCCAGGGGGGTGCTGGCCAAACAGGGCAGAGAGTGGCCACAGGGAAGGGGAGGGCATGCTGGGCACTGAGAGCCAGGGCATCACTGGGGAAGAAAGGACCACTTCATTTGGCTGTGGGGAAGCCAAAACACAACCATCCCTCTGACAACTCCTTCCTTCCTTCCCCAGGAGCAAGGCCACTGTGGGGCAGAGGCAGCAGGCACTGTCCAAGCAGTACTGTATTCTACCTGTGATAAGTGCAGCCTTACCAGCAAAACCTGCCCTTGCTCAAGGAGAAAGCTGCTCATGTAATAACACCCCATGACCAATTTGGGGGAGGGACAGAGGAGAATAAATTAATTGATTGTGAAATGTTCCCTCTTGATTCCAAAAAAAGCAGCACTTTCCCTCCAAACACAAAGCCAACGTAATTGTTTCTCTACTGAGGTCAACAGACCTACTCACCACTCTTCTCTTGCAAAGTAATATCCTTTTTGTTCTTTTTTATCCACTTCCCTCACCTTATTGGTAAAGTCGACCGCAGATTCCTCCCATTGCTTTACTGCCTTTGTCTAGTGCCTCCCACCAGCAGCAGCCCAGGAGGCTGGTTGCCGAGGAGGCACAGCCAGCCCCACAGCTCCAGAGCACCCAGCACCAGCCTTCCTGCCTACACCACCTCATCCCACCAGCCCGTTGTTAAAGACCAGCTGGGACAAGTTTGCATGCTGCTGTGGTCCTGAGAAGTGAGCTTTGCCTCTCCTATCAGCTTTTTTTCCCCCCTTCTCCCCTTTGCTTGGTGAGGATTATCTCTTGCCGTGGCACCAGCCCACGGGATGATACCTGAGTCCGTGTGACAGCACCTGCCGCAGAGCTCCCCGTCTCCCGCATCAGCACTGCTCTGGCTGCAGAGAGGAGGTACCACAGTGCTGGCTGCACAAGAGGACTGCTTGTCCCAAACCATGAGCATGAGAGATGATGCTGAGGCTGCTGCTACCCATTTGGTTGGATTGTTAACAAAGGATTTAAAAAACACTGCCTCTGGCTGCAGTCATCCAGGCTGGCTCCATCCCCAAAGCCCTGCTGGCCTTGCTGTGTGTTCAGGGGGGGTGGCCCAGACCATCTACCGCCCAAAGCTGATGCCATCCCGCTGTCTGCCGTGGCCCAAGGGGGAATGAGCTACCTGTAGGAAGGAGTCACTCCAGCTCCTGGGTACCCGGACTGGGCAGCAGGCATCTCCCCACCTTTCCTGTACCGCCTCCAGTCAAACTGTTTTCCAGCATGGGTAGTCACTTAAAGCCCTGGGGCCCTCATACAGAGACGCGTGAGAACCTGCTGCTGCCAAATTCTGTGCAAACAGCTCCTGGAAAGTCACAGAGCCACCCGCCTCAACCATGAAGGCAAAGCTCCTTCCCAGAAGAACCCAAGACTTTGAAAGTTAAACTGGGTATTGAGGGCACAGGAGGCATGGTCACAGGTGGCAGCAGGTCGAGGGAGCTGATCCTGCCCCTCTACTCCACTCTGATGAGACCCCCCCTTGCAGTGCTGTGTCCAGCTCTGGGGTCCTCAGCACATGAAAGACATGGACCTGTTGGAGTGGGTCCAGAGGAGGCCACAAGAATGATCAGAGGGATGGAACACCTTTCCTGTGAGGACAGGCCAAGAGAGTTGGGGTTGTTCAGCCTGGAGAAGCGAAGGCTCTGGGGAGACCTTACTGTGGCCTTTCAATACTTCAGGGGGGCTTATAAGAAAGATGGGGACTGACGTTTTAGTAGGACCTGCCATGATAGGACTAGGGGTAATGGTTTTATACTTAAAGAGGGAAGATTCAGACTAGATATAAAGGAAGAAATTTTTTACAGTGAGGGTGGTGAGACACTGGCACAGGTTGCCCAGAGCAGTGGTAGATGCCCCATCCCTGGAAACATCCAAGGTCAGGTTGGACGGGGCTCTGAACAACCTGATCGAGTCGATGACGTCCCTGCGCATTGCAGAGGGGTTGGACTAAATGACCTTTAAAGGTCCCTTCCAACACAAACTATTCTACAATCCTATGATTTCCTCTCACAGACAATTACACTTCATTTGCTGCTGCAACTGCAAGGTTCAAACTGGAGTCAAGATTGAAAAGCCCTGGCTCTTAGTGTGGGGATGCTAGGATCTGAGCCAAGACTAAGACCTTAGACAACACCTTTTTTTCTCTGTTTCATCCTAAAATGAGGTAGTTGGGAGATGATTACCCAGAGACAGCTACAGATGTGCCCACCAAGCTCCTGTAACCCTCCTCACCTGATAGTCAAGGTCACAGGCTCAGGGGATCCATTCACACTGAACCTGAATTCTTCTGTGAACTCCCCCAGGATGGTGGAACTGAAGGAGATCCGGATGACTTGCAGCCCCTCCGGCAAAATGATGCCCTCCTGGGGGAGGAAGGTGAAGCAGGAGCCCAGAGCTGTAGCTGGAGGGACCAAGTTGAAGACAGTGTCGATGGCTCCCTTGTTAAACAGGACCACCTGCAGCAGCAAGAAAGCAAAATGGAAATACATAGGGAATCTTCCTTTCTTACAGAAGGCTGATTTGTCTTCTGATTAAGCAATTAACATCTGTAAAAAACAGAAGATGCTGTGTGCTGCTGCTTGGCAGAAGCCAAAGAAAATGCAACAGGACAAGTTCTGCCTTTGGGTTTTTCATACAAAGCAGTGACAGCTTCATAGAAACAGTCACTCGGGGTTTATTCCACTGACACAGAGCAGCCCACTTCGACTTGCAGTGCAGAGGAGCTGCTCAGCATCACCAAGTCGATTCAGACCTGTCCCTAAGAGCAAGGAAGGGCAGTTGCAGCATTACTAGTGAATCATCACACAACTGATTCTGCTCCCGACGAGTCCAATCCTGCCAAGGGCAGAACACGTTGCAGCCAACAAGTTTACTGCATGTAGAAGACACCTCAGGGCAGCACTATAACCAACTTCAGAAGCACTCCCCAACTCTGCTATGGTATGTAATTTAGTTTTCTTATGTTTTCTTTAATGGGATACTTTCTTAGTCTTTGCTCAAACAGACGTGTCAGGAAAGGATGAGCGTGCGGTGCACAGCAGCTCTATCTATTCCAAAGAATTTCTCTTTCTTAAATATTCACAGCCACCATCTAAGACTTTACCGTTATCAGAATAAACTGCAAATTTAGAACTAAGCCGTATTTTGTTGAACACTTGAGAGATCTACTGCCTCGATCAAGTGACACAAACCCGCAGCACTTGTTGAGAGTCAGCTCTTCTCATGTTGGGCGAGAAATGCCCACAGCTGCTGCGAGTACCAGCACGCTGTCAGTCACCAACAAACCCACCCGAAGCAAAGCGGTAAAGGTTCTGAATGCTGCAGGGTGAAATCCTGCCATTTCCATGGACTTAACTATCTGCTTTGGATTTCTTTTCCCTAACTTTTGTCCTTGTAAAACCTGGTAGAAAAATTGATACAGAAGCAGAGAGATGTCCCTTATTTTTTAATTTTGCAGCTGCTGTTAAAAATATTCACGTATTCAAGCTCTGTAAGGGTAACCTGAAAACTACTCTCTCCTCTCTTGTCTTTTACACCTCAGTTACAAATTGCACTTAGGGATCCAACGCTGGGCTGAGGTTTACCTCCAGTCTAGCTGCTTAGTACAGCACTAACAGTATCATCTACTTAGTCACATTTTCTCAAGTCATGCAAATAATAAAACGATAATCAATAAAGTATCACCATTACAAATGCATAGAGAGCACAATATTTTGGTAAGAAAACACCTTAATGTGTCCTTCCCTGCCACAGTCAAGCTTTTAAAAGTATTGCCTCATTTTCTACCTCTTTCAGTTGCCCTATCTTATTTTTTTTGCAGAAGACTTGACACCATTGGCAGGGGGAGGCAAATATGTAGAAAATTCCTTTGCTTCATTTCCAGAAATGCTTTGCTCTTCATAGAGATGCAGGAAATCTGAAGAGTGGCAAGAGACTGGTCAGCAAGGGAAAGCACTCCCAGTTCTGTTGCAAGACACAGCTCTGAGCCAGGAGGCTGGACAGCTTTCCTCCAACTCCCAGCAACCAGCAGCACGCACTTAACCGAAAACTGGCTGCACTGGACTGGAGTTCAAACACAGTAAATTTGTTCCAGCTGCTTTTTAACAGCCCAGGTACAAAGGTGCATTGCATCCAGGGCTGAAACAAAAGCTTCTGAATATTTATCTTTTTGTCCCAGTGTTGCTTTCATGTGTCAAGGGGGTATTTTTTCACATGAAGCCTCCCAGCTTATCTCCAAGGAAGGTTGACAAAAAGCAGGGATTAAGGCTTCATAAACAACATATGCACCTTTCAGATCCCATCAGAAGTATCCAGATTCTGGGAAAGCCCCCGAATTTGACTAGTATGTCAAATACTCCCTGGTCACAATGACCCGAGTTGCCAGAAATCCCACAGGTCCACGAGGCTCACTGCTGCCCTGGGAGCCATCAGGATCCCCACCAGCCCCTCAGAATCCCGACTGCTCACCTCATAGCTGTGCTCTAATCCAACAAAAACCTTCCCGATGTCCAGCTGCTCAAAGCTGAAGTGGAGCCGAGGCCCTGTGCCTTCCCCTTTGATGCGCAGGGGCAGCCTGGTCTCGCGGCCTAGGGAGAGATTTCCACTTCAGTACAGTAATTCCCTCTGTTATCCTGGACTGTCCAGGCTGCCTCAGTGCTACTCCCTGACTCGGGGCTGGATGGAACCAGCTCTAGGTGCTCCAGGAGGAGATACAGGACTCTTCCCTTCCCTCAAGAGATATGCCTTGGGGCTGGCTTCTAATTTCTAACCAAGCCCTTGGGCTGGTTTCTCATTTAGCCATCAGTTCGCACCCTGAAAAAGCGATGCTGAGTTTAAAACACAATCTCTGAATCTCTTCCCATGTGCTTAGATGAGCTCTGAAATCCATTCAGTGAAGGCACAAAGCTCACAAAACAGAAGATAAAAATACGCCATCTATACTGATGCAATCGGAGACAAGAGCACAGGAGCCGAGAAGTACGAGCCCAGGCAAGGCAAAGCTCCCTGCTAACGGCGGTATGCACGTCTGAGACTGCCTCGAGCAGGCAGAGCGTCTCAGCCACTGCCCGTGCCTGACACACAGCTCCGTGCCCGGGGCTCGGGGGCTCACCTCCTGCAGTGGCACCTAAATAAGACAGGGCTTTGTGATCTCCAGAGAGAAGCACTCACCTATGCCCACCATGATACCGAGAGCTCAGCTTTGTAAAGACACCTTACCTGAAGCACGCTGAACAGTTATGGAAAACCTCACTGCTGAGGTCAGAGAAGCCATAAACATACTGCTAATACACACACCCCTTTCTGCAAAGGAACAGAGACTGCAAGGCTTATAGCTAAACTCTAAGATGCTCATTTTCTTCCGTAAGCCTGCTAAGATGACAGTGTGGGATCTTTGTCTGAAGGATGCTCTGAACCACTGGAGCAGCCTCAAGCGCCTGAATCCTGGACACTGTAGCTGTTTGGCCTCTACAGGCACCCGGCAGCAGAGCAAATGCTGGCAAACCCACGGCATGAAAACCTATCCCTTCACTGCCTTGGTTGTTCTGGGATCGGTGATCCAGGCTTGTAGCGACACATCCTGAGGGCTGGCCTTGGACAGGAGACCACCTGGAAACCGCAGGGACAGTGGGCACGTACCAGCACCCTGCTGACCACTGACCCTTCCTACCAACTACATGAGAAGCGAGTGGGCTGCAAGACTACTTGAGCCTCCACTGTGGGCAACAGAAGCAGGAGAAAGAAGCCATACCTGAGATGTCGCAGTAGACCGTTTGTTGATAGACTCTGGCTTCTTGGGGTCTAAAGATCACAATAATTTCAGCTGAGGAATTTGGCCAGATATCTCTCTCCTGAAACAGAAGGAGACAGCAAACCATTTATCTTCAAACATCACATTTCTTGTTTTCAACCACAGCCCTGTAGCCTTTATTTAGAGCATCAATGAAGAGCAGGGAACAAGCAACGCTTATCAACAAAATTTATGGGAGTTTGGAAGCAGCTGCAAAAAAACTTTCTAAGTCTCTTACCTTTACTGGCATCTGGTAGAGGCGTTTTGTTAAATTAGGGCTATAACAAAGCAACCAAACTGGCTCACACTCCAGTAGCACCTCAGGAGCCAGCGGTCTGCCTGGGCTACGTGTTCTCTGTAGGATGGCAGTTGAGTCAGAGCATGGAGAACCACCATGGATGGTAACCAGGACAGATGTAAAACTACGCAGTGCTGTGAACATGGTATTGCAACACTTCCGGCTGAAACACTTCTGACCTCAGACAGGCTGCAACTGGCCGGTGGCATAAAATACAGACGGTGGATGTATGATGGTACAGCACAACCACTCCAGCTGTCGTATCCTGGTTTTGCTACAGCATAAAGCAAGGTGATACGGGAGGGGATGGCACACCGTGACTCACAGCTACACAAGTGGTCTCTCTGCAAGAGCCCAACCGTAAATACGTGCAGATCCTATTTCTCCCTCAGCCTCTAAATAATGAGAATCTGCTAGATCTCCACCAGTCTGAGTAAGAAAAAGCTGGTCTTGAAAAGCCGGGCACCACCAACTGCTGGCCAAATCACCTGCTTTGCTTTGCAGAGGGGGAAGGCAATGGAAGGAAATCACTGCTCAAAGCAGTCAAAGAAACAAAAGGCAGAGCTGGCAACAGAAGTACTAAAATGACACTCAAAGTGCATCCTGTCAGCTCAGGGCACTTAGGAGAAAGGCAGTGCCAAAGCCAACATCTGCCTCTTTCCATAAATAACTGAACCCACAGGGAGCTGTGGGATGGACCACGGCTCCCACTGGAGATGGTATCTTCTGTCAAAACCCAAAGTGCTCTGCAGTAGCCTCTCATCTGGATGGGGAACAGCTTGGTTCCCCAGCTGAGGTGCAGATTTGCAGCAACAAACAACACTGTTACCTCCTGGCCCAACCTCTGGATCAACAACAGTAGCACCTTCGCAACCTGGACATCTTGAAGACCACCTCCATCAGCTCAGAGTTCACGTGTGACACTGAGGAGTCACTACCAGGAAAGGACAGGACAGCGATGACTTGTCAAGGTCAGTGTAACAGTAACAAGTCCTCGTCCTCCCTCTCCTCTGGTTGTCATTTCCAAGGAGTCAGGTCCCACAGGTCTGCAATGTGACTTACAGCCGAGCTGTGGCGGGGAGGATGCAGCAAACAGCAAGGACTTTGTCCTTTGGCAGCCACCTGGGCCTCTATCACAGCTGCCTCTGCTGACATACCATATGTAGATGCAAAAATAAACCAAATTTGAGATGTGCTCAGAAAGTCAGAGCTGTGTATCAGCTTGTTTCCCATAGGCTTGGACAACTGCTCAAAATGTTCTCGGTCACATGGTAATTCCAAAATCATGCCTCCTCTTTTTTGTTATTATTTTCATCAGCAAGTTAACCCTATACAGACTGAAGTGACCTGCTGCAACTTCTACAGATTGCAGCACCTGAAAATACTGGCAGCTAATGGTCCACTGACACAACAAAGCTTCTGCACAAACCCTGCAAAGCCATCCCACCCAGAAAGCGTTTCCAAGATTACTCTCCCTCCACCAGCTTCTTAACCTCTGGAAGCAATTATTTCCTCCAGTCACCTGTTACAAGGGTTTCATTATTTCTGTGGGGAGCTCCCACACATCACGGGTGAGAGGTGGGAAGAAGAGAGCAGCCACTTTTGGCCAGAAGGTCTGAGGCAGCAAGGTCCCACCTCTGGGGGGCCTCTCCAGCAGATTTACATGGCAGTGCAAGAAGGGTGTCTGCCCAAGCTAAAAGTTACAGGGCTGTCACTGGAGAGAAGGTTGTGGAAGCCAGCAGCAGTGGATTTTTAGATTTTACATTTGATAAAGAGGAGAAAATACTTACTACCATTTGATGTAAAGACACCCATATGCCAGGGGGAAAGACAGGCATGAGCAAAACTGAATGTGAACCTGATTGTTCCATAAATAATGGAATTAATGGAAATCAAAAGGTTGATAATGCTGGACAATACAGAAGGGGAGAGACTCATGCAGTAGCCCACTTATATTCAGTCCTAGAGAAAACTGCGTAACATTAACACAGCCATTCAGGAAAGGTTTCCACTCGAGAGTTGAGGCCAGGCTACACTTTATGTCCGTATGTCACTACATGGAGCACCAGGACTCGGCGCTGTGGGCAGCCGGACTTCTGGACCTCACCTTAACTCACTTCAGGAGCTCAAGAGCAGGCTAAGCTAGTTGTGGAGACACAGTCCGACTGTAAAGCAGCAGGAGCCCTGGGACACACTCCAAAACCAGCTCTGACACACCGCAGCGTGCTCTTAATGCTCAGCTGATCAGCTCCCACTCTCTACAATATTCCCACCACTCTGACACAACCTCTTGGTCACATCATGCTGCTGTCAGCTATAGTGGTGTGAAACTGCAGCTGTGCCAACATTGGTGGCTCTCAGACTTATATGGGATATAGGAGTAACTGAGAAGATGATCCCCTTCCTTGAAAAAAAAAAAAAATAGTTTCACCTATTTTAAAAGGAAGAAGAGGTTGAGATTATCCTAGGATTTACTCCAAGATGAAAAGGGATTTTGCATTGCTCAGACAGTGGCCATTCTTCATCTCAGACCATGCAAATACTCAGAACCAGGGCTCTGGCTGATTGAAGGATATGGGGTTTTGCTTGCATAAACAGAAAAAGCAAAAAAATTTCTGTACCTATGTGCAATGAAACTCAAAAAATCTGTTTAAACCTGCCAGCCTTGTGTCCAGGCTCACAGATGACACTGGAAGGGAGATTCAGCCTTGGTATCCATCCAGGTTATATGAAGAGATTGATATGTCTGTGATCAAACTTGGGTTGAATTTGGCCTCCTTTCCACAGAGGACCATTTCATTTCTCAGGTCAATATGTGAACTGAGAGTGCTCTGATATCCTTTGTTAATCCCCATACGCTACGTGTAAGCTGTGTCTTTACTCATAATTATCGATAGCTCTCAGCAGTGTAAGGACACTTATGAAGTGCCCTTAATTTATAGCCCTTGCAGCAGAGCTCAGCTTTAGGCAGCCTCTCGCTCTGTCAGGAGCCCACAGAAATGCTTTTTGCAACAAGCTCTCGCAGCCTCACTAGAAACCTGGTGTTTTCTCTCGGCACATCAAGCCAGCTGATGCAGGGACCTGCCAAGTGACCTCAGCCAGGCAGGAGAAGGAAGGGAGCTATCGCTTACCAGCGGCTCAAGGGTGAACACATCATCAGAGAAAAGCATGGAATCTCCTTGCGCCTTTGCCCGCTGGTCCTGGAAGGGGCGGGAGAGAAGGGAACAGCGTTCTCGGAGAGCGGGCTCCACCTTGCACTCCCTCAGTCAACGATCCATCTCGTCCTCTTTCTGCCTCTGCAGCCTGCAGCCACGGGGAGAGACAAACCAAGCAGATAATTTAATGAGCAACATATTTGCAGAGACTCATGTGAGCGCAGGGGCAGCAAAGCGCTCGGGGAGGAACAGCAGCAGCTCAGCAAGGGGCTGACCCCAAGCCGCGGGGTCCCACACGGATCAGATTATCACTTGCTGTTCGCGGGCACGGCACGTAGTTTTACTCCATGCTTACAAGCTCAGAGGAGGTTTCTGAAAGCCAGCAGCCCTCGAGAGCCTCCCGGCTCAAAGTCCCTGCCACAACTGATGGAGAATCCACCAACAACCCCAACTGGCTTTTCCTACCACAGAGCTGCTTGGGGGAGGCAGATCAAGATGAAGGAGCACCCACTGCAGGGCTTCACTGGCAAGGGGAGACACAGCTGGGTTTCAGCTGCAGGCTACTGGCATCACTCTTTTCTTCCCCTTTGGACCTGCAGGGTTAAGCAAGCTAAATGTGCTCTCTGTGCCCTATACCGCCTTCCACCAGAGGATCCCAGAGCACTGTAAAAGCAAACCAATTAATTCAGGCATCGCATCACTTTGGTGAAACCAATGGCTTTATATGCATGGAAACAGAGGCCCTGAGAGGGGAAGGGCGTTGCCTAGCATCACCCACTAAAGAAGTCTGGACCAGCATCTCTGAATCCAAACCCTTACATCTAGCCTTGAACCACCTTATCTTTTTCCTCTTTTTGGCCATCTCTGTAGGGCTTTGACGCAGTTAATCTCTCCCTTACTTGGTAGCTGTAGCAGAAATTATTCTAGTGTTTAAAGATCACAACCAAGAGATAAGGGAGCACAGCTACAGAGCAGTTGCTTCCTAGCTGGCATATCGCTGTCCCCTCTGCACGCTCCAGTCCCTGGCCATGAAGAACCAGCAGGTGACAACTCTGGGGGATGAGTGGAAGGCTCCATGTGTAGCAGATCGAGGCAAGGTAGTATAAACAGGATAGCAATCATCACACAGCTAAATTCAAATACAGTTCAAAAGGAAATACGGTCATGGACGTTACTAGCTGTACACAGACAGAGCCTTGGGCAAAGGCTGGCACCAGTGCCAAAACCACTTGCTTTGGCTCGCTCCCCCTGGAGTGCAGTGGGAAATGTTTCTCCACGGCTGACCTACAGCGCTGCACGTGAGGAGGGCTTCCAGCCACCGATGAGCAACCCTCAACTCAACCTCCATCAACGACAATAATTCCACCACTACATCCCAGAAAGTCCTGCAGGAGGGAGACAGAGCAAACCCCTGGATACACCTTCTAATGATCCAGGTCTTTTGGGGTCACAGCCCAGAGCAGGGTCCTGCACTGCCTCCTCTCATGGAAAAAGCCCTCTCTGCTCTGAGATCTCAAAAGCTTCTCTGACAGCAGGACAGTGGCCTTGGAGCTATGACCATCCCTGAGATTGCAAGTAGGAGGAAAAAAACATCCTGATCAGACTCTAGGACATAATCTGGCACGAGATCAAATGTAATTGGAAAAGAATCAGGTTGAAGTGAACTGTGGGGAAACCTGGTTGCCTCTGAGGGGAAAGAGGATCACTCAGGGTCCAATCTGAGACAGGCAGGCGAGAAGAGAGTGGTAAAGGAATGGTCCAGGCAAGTGCCCAGAGAAGGTAATGAGATTTTCTTTTAACGCACTGAGCTTGCATGGAAGTCACAAACTGTATAATTAAAAATAGAGAACAGAGGAAAACTATTTTTAGCCTTCAAGGCATTTTTGACCTAATTATGTTGATCTTTATTGGCTCAGAAGCCCTTAAAAAGTGCTCCAGTTTAAGGCAGTTTCCTGATCAGCTATGAGCTAACTCCTATACACCTACATCCATGCAAGTCTGAAAAGTCCCACAAGGATTCCCTTAATCACCCAAACTTTTAAGTGTCATTTCCAGTTCATCCCCCCGTGCTATAAGTGTTTCTCTGCTGCCTGAAAGGGGAATTTCAAAGCTTCACCACAGACACCCTTTGAAGAACCTGCCCCATCTCTCAGCACCATGAAGACACAGGCTGCTGCACCCCAAATGCACTCTGTCCTGTGCTGCCCTACCTTCCCTGCAGAACCCTTCACCTCCGAATTCTCCCCAGTCTCTGAGGAAGGGTAGAAATACCTCGTTGTGCTGGAAACCAGGACAGTGCAAGGCAATTCAACATCCTACAGCAGGATGGCCTCAACTTGCTGGGCCAACAAAGCACTTTACCTGCACATTACTGGAGAAGGAGCCTGCTACCTTATCAAAGCTGGAGTGGAAGAAGCTGCAGTGAATATTGTAACAGTTATGCTACCTGCAGCTATGTTAAGTGCTGCTACTCAGTGCAGTCCCAGGTAACGAGTGCTGACACTTTCTTCAGCCTCATGGACCCTCCATAGCCAGGGGCCTCTGGACCTCAGTGGTTTGGTGCTCCCACAAAGCAAATTCGCTCTCTGAGGAAATCCAGTCATTGCAATCAACCTTTCCTCCCCAAAACACCATCCTCAGCTGGAGTATGGATGGAGCTGGAATGGGAGGCACTGAGCTCCATTACCCTAAAGCCCAGGGACACGTAGCCTGATGCCGTAGATGGTTTACTTGTCCTAAACCATTCAATGCACCAACACCCCTTGAGGCCATACGTTAGTTTTACCCTTGGGCAGTGTATCTTACTGAAATGAATCTTTCAAACAAACCTCAGCTTCTGATAATCTTCCTCTTCCTGAGTAACAAAAGCCTTCCACTGGAAGTTTTTCAAAAAGCATGCAGAGGTCTCTGTTACTACTTCACCACCGAAGAAGCGAGTCACTTCACCAGGCTAAGCGACCTCTGGAAAGCTGGAGAAGTCACCTACAGCCTGATCCAGCCCCCCCACCATGTGGTTTTTGCTGCGTCTCCCACAGAGCTACCACTAGATCAAAGTCAGGAGCACTGCTCTGAGTTGTTTCGCTGTTGGGAAGCTAATGGCTTCACCTACAAGATGTGCTGAGTCTCCACCGGCCTGAGAAAGGCCGTCTGTCCATCCCCACACTTGTATTTCCAGCCCTAGAGCAAAATGCAGAGCAGCGACAGTCATTTGTAAGTGCTTCTCCGAGGTGGTGTTCAGGAGCTGCCTTCAGACATCATTAAACCATCACGTTATTTACTCCAGACCTCGTTTATAAACCTCACCACTAAATAACTGCTGCTGCTAACACAGGTGTTTCTAAAGAACCATTCCCAGGCTACAACAAAGCTCAGAGCATCCTCGTCATTACTGTGGCCACAGTTATTGCTGTAACAGTCAGAGTCCCCAGTGTGGTCCCGGCCTCGGCAAAGCACCCACTGAGCCCACGCAGCACAGTGCAAGAAGAGGGTCTCTACCCCAGAGGCCCTGCAAGGAGCCGTAAGACAACAGATGTGGATGAAAAGGGAGGTGGAAAGCAGTGACCAGCCAGCAGTGCTCCACAGGACAGGCTGCAGGCTCTTCAGACAGCTCTCCTGCACATTATCTCCTCTGCAGTCAGGCTCTCACTGTGCCTCCTTCTGTGACCGAGCACCCACAGCATTCCCCATCACCCCCTCTGCACTGTGCTTAGGAAGAACTGTTTGCCTCCTTCCAGGATGAAATACTCTGGCACAGGAATATCTGGGAGCCAGCACGGAGGCTTTGTCCTGCCCAGCATGAAGGAGCTTTGCAGAATGTATTGAAAAGGACAATGAAACCATCGGATGATGAAAGACCACTGCCACATACCCAGGATGCCGCGGGCTATTTTTAATCATTATTGCTACTACAGTAACGATACGCTGGGGTACCTGACTGGCTGAAACATTGCTTTTGGCCATGGGGAAAATAGTGCAGGAACTTTCATTCTGATTGCCTGGCAAAGACATGCCCAATAGACCACGTAATAAATCAGTCACCCTTCAAGCTGCTCTTCTGCTTCTCAGCAGATGCTGATCGATCCACAAGGAAAGGAGGCTAATGAATGGTCAGTTCTGCCCTGAAACACATCCACCGGTAATGACACTTCAGAACATGTCAGTGATTTCCACTGATGATAGAGTAGACAAGCTGTGGTCAAGGATCACCTGCAAAGAGATGAAAACCACATTCTTCCAGAAATCTTTCATGTGCTAAAAATGGGGTATGCAGCGTCACACGGAAGTCTGTTTCTGTGCATGCCTGAGGATGAACAAAACAGCCAGAAGGAGATTTTTAACTTCCAAGTGACCCTCCTAGTACATATATCCCAGTCTGTGCTCACGCAGTCAACTCCACGGGTTGCTGGAGCAGGCTTTTTGTTCGGAGAGGTGTTATGGAGTTGTGGAGCTACAAAGCTGTGCAAAGAAACCTCAAGCAAATGAAGCACAAATTTAATTCCCCTTCATCTACCCTCAAAGTGACAGATCATCTCTCTTGAAACACAAGGCCCTGGAGAGGGGCCATACTCTGCAAGGAGCAGAACGACCTTATCAAAAACAGTATAAGAAAAATTCATTATTACAAGCAGTTCTAGAAGAGGGGAACAAAGACAGGAAACAGTTGTTACCTATTAGCTGTTTTGACAGAAACGAACACTTTGGAGACCAACTAGACTCACCCATCAATCTAAGTGATTTGAACTATAAAAGCATATAACCAATCAGTTGTATAAAGTATTAGTTACCAATCCTCGGTCTGTTGCAGTGCTGCTACTATTAAGATGCAAAGACAACATATAATTGCACAAACTCCTATTTGCACTTCTTTTGCCTACAATATACGACTTCCTCCACTCACTTTGAAGCAGATGTACAAGAACATACAAGTTTGACAGAAACCATCCACGCTGCTGGGAATTCTCACAAGCGAAGGAAAAAAAGCACAACATGCACTTACCACCTATGACAGGCAGAAAGAAAAATCCCTTTGCAAAGGTTTTAAATGTCTGATAGACCAAGGAAAATCTAGAGAAGCCTCTTGTACAGCATTCTGGCTTACACCTTAGGATAACACAGGAAACAAGATCTTCTTTAAAAACTGTAATAATGTAAGAATACTGTAAGTTTCTAACCATCTGCCAGCACTAAACACAAATAAACAAGAATTACATCAGTTAGTGCACTACAGTGAAGCTTTGGATTCAAAAGGGGCTGCTGCTTAGGAAGTGGAAGATTTCCCCACCTCTTAGCACTTGTAAGCAGCTACTATAAATCTGCCTGGTGTGGAAGGAATGGAGAAGTGCATGAAGATGAACAACTGCAGGCTGGAGTGGCAGTGGCACACAGCGGTGGCCGTCAGAAGCTCACGGTCTGTTGCCATGAATTTAGCTCAACAGTAACTTAACGCTGCTCACGGCAACGTCAGAGCCCCTGTAAACACTGGCACAAGACTAAGATTAAAACCAGAAAATGGTTTCGGTATTCCCACCCTGGTATCCTGCACAACACAGGGACGACTCAAGTATGCAACGAGGTAGGGAGTTTGCTCAGACAAGTACTGAGCCTCCTCCATTCTGGCTGAAGTCAGTGCAAATTGAGAACACTCAGCAACTTGTTTGAGTGATCTCAGGAATGGAAAATGCAGCACAACAAGGGCTAAACCTCAGTTAAACCCTGCTGCCTGTCCACATGCCTCAGTGGATTTACAAAGGAGAAAAAAGAGAAAGGAAAAGGCTTGATCTAGAGACTACATCAATAGGATTTTCATTTCATTTTCAAACAAGTTCCTGGAAGCCACTGATTGCAATGCCAGCCTTGCAAGACAGATGACAAGACCCTTGGTTGAAAGGGGGTTCTTAAAGGAAAGAGAACAGAGCTCTACAAAGGTGGTTGTTTTCTCCAAAGCCTACACAAAACCACAGATGACTATCACAGCAAGGCAGTGCTTTTCTCGGATGCTTTATCCTTGTGGGTAGCTGAGATGTTCAGACGTGCTGGCACGTCCATGCTACAGTTACTTATTCAACCTCAAACAGCAGCAAACAACCAGGGCTGGGATTTCATGAGTTTCCTGCATGTGTACAGTGACCACTAACACACCGCCAAGCCCTTGCATGGGTGGCCTCATTTACCAAAGTAAGCTGGTTCAGCCAAACCCAGCACCAATTTTACCCAAAGAGAGGGATTCAGCATCCCGACACATTTACATTCCCAGCTGGAGTATGAGCTGAGATTTTTCACACCCAGACCCATGTACATGGGGGAAATGGAGGAGTTTGGACATATAAAGCAGTGAAGGTCAAATTTTCATTGTAAATCATTATGCTCTTAGCAGCAAAGACATTTTCTTCACACTCACCTGTAAAGTTTGTAGCAACACAACTACCACCACACAGACAGTCTATCTAGGGGACAACACCTGTACTCCTAACCAGGACAGTCTAAAGGACACACAATTCTAATCAACCAAATAGCAGGCAAAGGGAAGAGCTCCATGTTTGCTTAAGCAATGCTAGGGACAGATTTGACTCAAGTTCAGCAAAAACTAAACCCACGCACCATGCACCTGATCCTGCGTCAGTCACACTAACAACAGTGTGATTCACTGAGAACTACTGCCACTTGTGAGCAAGTCAATACAGACACACAGTAAAGCAAGGAAAATGCCTCCCAACACCCTACACTGATATTTTGCTCTTAGTGCCTCTGTTTCCTAAGAAACAGTCTGTTGGTGGCTCTGAAAGAGCAACCCAGCTGCTTTTTGTACGCGAGTCACAGGGAGTCTGACTTAGCACAGGACAAATCAGCCAGGGCTCGCCCCGCCAGGTTGGGTAACATTGTCTGCTGCTCTGCACTACACCTGCAACAAGCAGCTTTTAAGACTGATTAAATGTTTCGGCTTCACTTCAGCAATTAATCTCAGCAGCCTTTTACCTATTTGTATGCTTCAGACCTTGAGAGATAATCCCTTAATTATTCCTTGCTCTCATTCTCAGTCTGTGGTTTATTGAAAAATAACTGCAGCGCTGTACTGACAGGCAGGAACGAATCCTGGCTTCATCTCCCAGGTGGCTGCACCATGTTCCGGGGAGGTTGCCTATCCCAGAGCCAGCAGATAGTTTGGTCCCTGTGGCCTATCCATGAAAATCACTTTTTCAAAGATTAACCATGGAGGAATCAGGTGTTTCAGTAAGAACAAGACTCAGGTTTTCAAAGCAAGCTGTGAAGATCCTGGCCCTAGATTCTTCACTTGGACTTTTCATTTCACATGGTATAAACCCCACAGCCCTAACCTCTAGGGTAGTTAGCCCTGATCTAACTCAGAAGAAGATCTATCCCTCTGAAGTTTATCCTATAGGTTCCCTATATGCATCAAATGAGACACCTTTTGTCCTTCTCTATCTGAAATTTCAGTAGTTCTGTCAAGACAGTGTTACCCAAACCAATGAGCTTCTCTGAGTGAGCATAAACCATTCTCTGTGAATGTGTCATTGACTGAAAAATATTAAACAAAGCTGTGATAACTCAGAAGCCTACAAAGAGCATTTGGAAGATACAGGAGCATTTCTAGAACTTCTACAAACTCAAGACAATAAAATGCTCGTTGCTGGGCACACACAGCAGCACCTAGGTGAGGACATCACACTTCCCAGGACCGAAGTTCAGGAATAGGGAAAAAACAAACCTCTCTTTCAGGCAAGCGAAAAGGCACACCAAATGCATTCAGGCAACTGAAGAAGTGTCTCGACCGGCATCACAAGATACCTCTGCTGAACCAAGGCAGACAGAGGCATTTTAACATCACACCTTTTCTTGAGTTTTTCCCACTTACTCTTAAAGTGACTTACAAAGCTGACAGCATTTCTGTGGCCTGAGCCTGGCTTCTCGTACCCTAGTATAAATTTTATACCTATCTTGGGAGTCAGCGAGCACTCCCTGCCAAACCCCAAGAGCCCTCAAGTCCTGGCTGCTTCAGTCCTGATGCTGTGAAGTGTAGGATGTAGGTGGGTAGAGGGCAACATAAAAAAAGGGTCTGTGGCAAGACAATGGAGAAGCAGTACAGGGGACAGAGGTGTGTAAGAGACAGGGGCATTTAGAGAGAGTCCGACAGAGACATGCATTCCCCACGTTACACTTCAAACAGAGCATTGTCTAGGAATAAAACTTCACACCTGCATGTGCACACTGCAATGGAGAATCAAGGTTCCTCCTTCCTCCACTCAGCAACTCCCAGCAAAACAGCCTGCCAAAAATCTCATTCCTGCTTGAGGGGATCCACCTTAACAACCCCCTAAACACCAACTATTTGTCACTTTTTCCCTGAGGTAAAGGACAGGGGAGGCACACCTGGAGAGGGAATTAAGGTGGCTGCAGCAATGGGAAATGATGGTAGATGACTGTCACGGGGGCGTGCTGGGTGGAGAACACCATGCTGACACCAGGGATGGACCAGCACACAGCCACACAGGACACACAGACAGACTCAGCCTTTGTCCCTTATCTGCTCCCTTCTAAGCACTGAAACGTGCAGAGGTTTTGAAAGAAAAGCTTTCAGAAGTAGTTTGCAAAGCAAGTTTAACATTATTCTGCTTAGAAAGGGCTCTGTTCTGAAGGATACAGAGAGTGTGCACCACGCAGTGCCCAGCCCTTACCTGTGTCATAGTGAACTACCAGGGAACTGGAATGATCCCCGGTCTTCAGCGGGTGAAACTCCACTGTTACTTGCATGGCATCACCAATCCCAAGAGTTCTGATGGAGGGATCCACAGAGAAGGGGCTGCAACGCAGAGAAAGAGACACATCAGGGCTACTGTGGGCGATTCGGGGACTATACTCCTTTTGCAGTCTACTCCACTTCAGCTCACTTGTGCAAGCAAAAAGCAAACAAGCCACAGTCAGTAAAAAACCCCAGAACATAGAGGATCAGAAATGGCTCTACTGACTCTCACTCCTGAAGAGATCCAGCTCTCCGAACATCCTGTGGTGTCAAACGACCTCATCTCCCCCATACTCTTCATCCCCTTCTCTGCAGGGAGGCTCAGAAGTCCGACCGCTACCAATACAGACAGAGGATGGGTTTTGAGGAGCACAGAGATGGTGAGAGCTATCTGCCTGCACAACTTGACACTGACTTCCTCAGGAATCTGTCTTTTCCTGCCACCTATAAACTCCCACCTCAAGAGATGCAAATGTCAGGGCATTACTTGTCCCAGTGGGACTGCAGCCTAGGAATCAGACAGGGAGAATAAGTGTCTTTCTGGAAGACCAGAGAATAATTATGGCTTAATTTGCAGAATTCACTTTTTTACCTTGAAAACATCCTAGTTTAGCCTAAGAAAGGGCATGTTTTATCGGAATTACAACAAAAGCTGCTCTAAGAAAAGGAACAATCAGAAAAAGCTGAATAAGTGCAAACGCAGATTAGAGCAATACAATGACACGGAAACAAGACACGGAAGGGTGATCCCATTTACATCCTGAACCATTAAACCCCTGGCTACATGAAGTGCCATTACCAGGAGCACATCAAGGTGAGTTTAACAGGAGGTTTTCTGTGTATTCACAAGCACGGCAATCTGGGACTCTGGGTTGTAATCCAAGCTCAATAACTGTTTGCTTGGCCCACCAGGCAAATTCTGTGCAATGCATTGAAAATAATTATGAAAATGTGTTGGGGTACTTTGAATTTAATATGAGCAATTGTTATTTGTCACCAGGTAAATGGCTCTTGGCTGACAGACACAAAACTCAGTGCTTTAATGCAAAGGGACAAGTCAGGTGAAACATGCTCTGCAGCTGGGGTTCACGGCTCTTCTACAGCCCCACTTAGAAAACAAAAGTTATTTGGTTTAGTGCTTTGCTGGTGGTCAATTTGTCACCTTAAAAACATGTTCTGGAGAGTTTTACCATGATCAGAGAATGCAACACACACAAAAATATTGAGAACAACTGGAGCCATGCACAAGCTGAACTTTGTTCATGTAAGTAGTGACAGCTGATGAAATTGCTGGAATTTCTGCTCATTAAGGAGATATCGCTGCAATTAGGGGCCTGACCTGTTCCCATTACAACCAGCGAGAACATTGCCACCGAAGCACAGGGCCTGCAATGTTTGTGTGCTGGACCTGAGACTCTGGAGAGAGAGGAGGAAAGACAAGGCACCACCAGCCTCAGAACTAGGCTGTTCTACACGGTCCTGAATCTGCACTGGTGGTTATGGCAGGACTGCTGCAGGTCTCTGCCAGGGCTTGGGTGGGACCATTGCCTGGTGTGGGAAAGGCAGAGATTTTGTTTGTTTCCTTTTTTTTTTTTTTTTTTTTTTTCCAGAAATGTTGCCAGAACAGAAAAGCTGCTAGTTAAGGGGGATCCCGGGCAACACTTCAGCACTACCTCCCATCCCATCACCTTCCTACTCCTTCCCCATGTCTACATACTCCTGCCCTCAGATGGATGGGATAGGATGGGAATAACACTCCTGAAGATATCTTCATCTTTTCAAATTGTCAGAAGAAGAGGATCCAACCAAGTTCAGGACGCAGTTCTCAGGACTGAGAAACGGAGCACAAATCAGACACTGCATGTCCTACATCCCACCCCATGCTGTACCCACAAGACCTACTGCTGTAGCAGGAGCTTGTTATTCCTCACATGGACCTGGTTCTCCAAGACCCAAGGATGAAAGCTCCATGGTTAAATTTAACTCCCCTGAATTTCAGTCACCATCACTAAGCTGTTGCCTGCAGCCTACAGATAAGAAGAGATGCTAAGGAGACATCCCTGACACATTGTCATAGCCAAATGAAAACCACTGCTGAGAGATGACGCTAGTGAGATAGACGTTGGCTTTTTATCCATTAAGTGTGACCTGTTCTTTAGGATAATTCTCATCCTGTTAGATCTACCCTTCTAATGAATCACTACTGCTCCTGAAAGACACAAAAGATAAGGTTTGGAGGTTTTTT
The DNA here is from genome assembly GCF_047716275.1 of Strix uralensis. Classification (NCBI taxonomy): domain Eukaryota; kingdom Metazoa; phylum Chordata; class Aves; order Strigiformes; family Strigidae; genus Strix; species Strix uralensis. Next base: position 89,426,585 of record NC_134012.1, on the reverse strand, counting down.
AATAGCTCATTTTCTTCTGACATGCTTTTTGTCCGTTTGTAGGTTTGCTTTGTTGTACGACATCTAAACTTTCACAAGTCCAGATCTCCCAATGGCACCTTGCAGTCCCCAGCTTGTATAAACTTATCTAGCCACACCAATTTAGGAGAGACCTGCCCATCAGCACTTGCCGAGGTCTTGCCTGTTATTGCCCTTCAGAAAGAAAGCAACACTAGATTTGTAAGCAATTTCATAATGATAAATTTTGGTATTTACATCTTGCTTACTTTCACTATCTTGACAGTTGGGCATCCCATGATGATACCAAAGGCCAAATACTCCTGACAGAATTGAGGAACACAACTGACAAGTGAACAAAGCTGGCAGTTCTGTGGCCCAGACCCTCAAACCACCATGCTGCCTGTTCTCCTGCAACCACACCTTTGGCACATGCAGTGTGCAAGGAGGCTGCAATACACTTCAAATGCCGTGGCATCTTTATCTTCTGCAGCCAACCTTTCTTTGGTCTATTGGTGCACTGTAAAATCATTTGAGTTTGGGAGAATTGATTTCATTACAAGCTACCTCCAAACCCAAGGAAGACAGTAACATTACTGATGATTGAATTGCCTCTTCTGTCCACTAAGATCTATTGCAGGTAAAAAAACAGAGGTCGTTTAATCTTCACATATATTATTTTTAGTAATGGTATAACAGCCAAAGTCAAGCAGTATAGCCATTCCAGTAAACCCAGTCTGCTACAGTCAAAGCATCCAAGACTCCATCTCTGTGCTGAGAAATCCTGTGTGGAGTCAGCATCTCGCAAGCTCTGTATTTCCCTCTTTCACTGCACCTAGGCTCTATTTTCATGTCCTTCAATGGTCTTTGCACATCCTATGGTAACTGGCCAATCTCACGCCTCCACGTAGCGTATGGGTACTACAGGAAGGGATGCAAGGGGGCTCAAGGCACTGTGCCTCGCAGGATCATTTCCTGAGCTTTCAGAGCTTGCTGGGGACATTCCTAAATGGATCTTATCTTGGACTGATCCCCTCTAGCCCCATAGCATGGCATAGCACAACGTCAGCAATGTCAGGAAAAGGCAGTGCTGCACTGAGATCTGCTTCCAGACACCATTTTCAACTCGAATGTACTGGAATGACATTTATCTCTGTGAATGTCATGGAGCAGAAACTCATTATCCTGCCTTAACAATGAGACAACAGGAAGAGACTTTCTCTATTTATACTATTATTATTTTTTATTACCATGCTATGCAGTTAAGAGCTGGGTATGGACATGCAGAGGGAGGAGAGGCACAAAGCCAGACTGCATAACAGAGAGTGCTTTGGTGGTTTTCTCCCTTCATGAAAAAGTGGTCAAAATGCAGCCATGCTTCTGGTAGAAACCATGGCAAGGGAGAGCTCCAAACAGGGAACAGCAGAAGGATGCTGAATTGGCCCCATGGCTTCACTTAAGAGCTCTTCCCTGGAGGGAAATGCACAACAGAAAACATCAAAGCCTTTAGATAAATGAGTAACAGGCAGGGAACGTCATCATGAAGTGACCAGATGCAAGAGCTGAGCTCTCAGTACTGAGGGGAAAGGTTAGGATTGGAGATGGGCTGAAAAATGCACTGAAGGTGAAGGCAAACAGGTTATGCTTGGTGCCACAGAGAAGGAAATCCAGAGAAAAGCTGCAAGGAAACATGATATGAGCAGCACGATGGACTAGGAAATGGTGGCATCTGCAGCTGACTTGTGAATGGGCAAGAGCCTGAATATGCTCAGGCCAGAACACAAGTTTAAATTGTTTAGATAGAGAATAAAGGATACAGAGGTTACCTGATGGATCTAAGCTTAGACAGATCTCTCACTCCCTTCTACGCCACTAATCATCCTCCTCCTCCTCTCACATGCAAGCATGTGTTTTTAAATACTCTTTTAAGAGTATTTAAAAAGAAATCTGAATGAAAGTCAGGGCAACTTAATTAGAATAAAATGCTACTTATATTCAAAGATTTAAAACATCTGTTTGAAATGTCAAAGTGGCTTTCAAAAGTTCAAAATGAAATGGAAGAGATGGCAGATGTCATCAGCTGACAAAGGAAATCATACCAGCTTTCCATCCCTGTACACATCCAATCCAGTTGTTCAGAATATTTTTTTGTGTAGTTTGAAATAAAACGTTTGCAATGCTTCCCATTTCTTTATTGCAAACCAGGACTGAAATATTTAATTGCTGAAGTTCAGAAACTCTTAAAATCCATATCAAGCAGGATTCGACATGTGCTGTATCACTCAATAGAAGAGTTGGAGAGTACATTGCAAAAAGATGCTAGACTTCACTGAGTATTTATTTTGGTGGCAACAACTAGATCTGGAGATCCCAGAGGAAAACTGTGCAGTGATTTACAAGTTCCTGCCTACGTGTTTCCACACAAAAGAAGCAGCCTCCTTAAATAGCATCCTAGAAGCCTGCTTAAATAGCCTTGCCAGGCTTTGGTGGAAGCTCCTCTTAAACCCTCACGTTTCACGAGAGAAAAGTAAAGAGTAGCCTTTTGAGCCCTGTTTTCCTGGAGAAGAAGTTGAAGCAACTCAGGTGCACCAAGTCAGAGCGCTGGTCTTTGCTGCATTCTTGACCTCAGCTCCTACACCAAGACCTCTATGACCAAGCAACTCACCATGAATTACCAGCCAACTGAACCAGTTTCCCTGCAGCTGCATCACCCTCTCCCATTCAGCAAACTGGGAAACCGGTGACTCTCTTCTGAGACCAAAAGGAGCAGGACAGGCTGTTCACAACACAACTCATGTCAGGCGTTTGATTCGGGACCACGGGAACACCACGTGCTTGCAGCCTCCCAGAGCGTGGGTGTCTTTGGCCGACACTGGTATGTAACCGTTTCAGAAGGTACTCAGGATCAGGAGGTTGCAAGCTGGATCCTTACAGATTCGAGCACTCTCCAGGAAATCTGGGAGAGATAAAGCTCTCGAAGAAAAGGCCCCCAAGCCATGCACCAGACACTTGCTGCATCTTTTGCCTGTGCCCTCATTAGCATGCTGCTTTGGGGCTGTGGTGCAGTTCTGAAGCCAGTGTCTGCTCATCTCCACCTAAAAGCTCATTCTACTTAATATTTGGTCCCAGGGACCAGACCAAACCTACTGGAGAACAAAGTTCCTGGACCACACAGTGTTCTTGTCAGGGCCTCAATACCAATTACTTTGATCTATGATCTCTAATGGCACTTGCAAATAAAGACACAGCTGCTGGTAAATTCTTAAATGTCTCTCTCATCAGCTCACAGCTTGCCCATTTCTTAACACTGCATTTGGTCTACAGGAACTGAGCTCCTAGAGCTGTCGCCTGCCACGCAGCATCTTACACAGCCCACGGGCAGCCAGGTTGCCTTCCTTCGTTTGCTCTTTCAATCTAACAGAATCACTCTTGCAAGATGCTGTGTCGGAGACACCACTGCAGTACAAAACCTCGCTGCAGCATGCAGAGTTTTATCAAAGGTTGCGTCACACTTTTTTTTTTTATTATTCTTTTCGTCTAGGTTGGAAAAGACCTTGAAGATCATCCAGTCCAACCATTAACCTAACACTGACAGTTCCCAACTACACCATATCCCTAAGTGCTATGTCAACCCGACTCTTAAACACCTCCAGGGATGGGGACTCCACCACTGCCCTGGGCAGCCCATTCCAACGCCTAACACGCTTAAAACACTATAAGCAACAGCAAACCCCACGTGTCCTGCCCGTTTCCAGCTACGGCTGCAATACAGCAGCTCAGATGCTCTGGTTCCTTGTTGTTACTGTTTACCAACCACGTTATCATGCAACAGTGTTTTACACAAAGAAGACAAGTTCCTTTACCTCTCAGTGCTGATGCGGTAGTGAGCCTCCCAGTTACCGATGTTGTGAACCAGCAGAGTTTTCTGGGAGCTGTACTTGACTGGACAGACGGAGAAGTTCAGCTGGTCAGGGAAGTCCAGGATAGCTCGGGCACCTATAGCTTGGATTGGCACAATAAACTTTTCCCTTTCTGTGATGCAGGTGAGCTGGTAGAAATAATGCTGCAGGGAAAGAAACAATCTCAGCACAGTGCATTCAGTACCATCCCATGGCAGAAGAAAAACTGCTGTTTTCTATGACTCTAACAGTAGCATCCAGCAATGTCAAAGTACTTTTTACCTTAGCGACCTTTCATTACTGCAGCATGACTTGAACAGGGCTGTTAACTTGCAAAGAAGAACCAATCCCATTGATTCACCTGCTTTCACAGCAAGCTGGCAGAACCAGACAAAATTATCTGATACTTTGATTCGGAGGCACCAAAATAGAGCAATTTCATGTAAGGGATTACAGCAGTAACAAGAACCCGCTTCGATCACCACCGCAGATGATCAAAGGCTCCACTAAGCACTCAGCTGTGCCACAGCACTAACTCCAATCCCAGCAACGCAGCAACCTCACTGACGCTGGCCAGGGGATGCTCAGGTGCATTTTCAAAAGGACTTTGCCACAGGCACAACCAACACGCAGTCTTTGGTGAAATATTTAACAAGCTGGACATGGGAATTGTTTTAATCTCAGGTGAGTGTCGGGTAAGTGTGTATTTCCCACCCCTTCCCAGAGCATTATAGGGACAAGGCTGGGGACACACACCCTTAAAAAGCTATCTGATCTATCTCCTCACCCCAGAACTGGCTCAGCTCTACACCCAAACTATTCTTACAAGATGTCTGACAAGTACTTAAAAGCACTAACAATTCCACCCCTGCCCTCAGCAGCCTATTCCAGCTCTACCCTAGACTTAAGAGTTCTTCTTGTGTCTAATCTCAGTTTCTCTTCCAAGCTCACCTAGCCTCAGGGGACGTGGGAAATAGCTTTGCTTCCTCTCTGCTGCAGGGTTGATGCCTTGTTAGCATGCCTACCTGAGGCAGGTGGTAGCAGGAGCTGCAGATGGGAGACACTGGGACAGCCCTGCCAGAGAAAACTCAACTGTGCTACGCCCCGGCATTGGCTTGTTCACAAAAGAGACAGACAGTTCCCCCAGCTGTCTGGCGTTTATCAGTAGGAAGGCAAATCAAATCACCAAAATCATTTCACTGTAGGGAGGAGCAGATCCATCTCCAGATGGATGGTGTGCCATCGCAGGGCTGCAAGTATCCCCTTGCCCCCGCTGAAATCACTGGTAAAACTGTTGCAGTAGGGCCAGGAGCCATTACCTCCAGCAGCTCTCTTATCCATGAGTTGATGGAACCTCTGCATCTTATCACTCGCTTGCTGTCCTGATCTTTTTTCCTCGGTGCTTTGAAGCCGTCTGATATTTTTATCATTGTTGAAGCAGCAAGCAGATAATTTGATTTAGGAACTGCACACAACAAACTCTTAACCAGAACAGATTCAGATTCCTCTGTGCTTGGGATTTCCTGCTCTCCCACACCCGCCCCCTCCAAGCCTGGAAGGGACCTAAGGCAGCCAGAGGAGGCACAGACACAGAGCTACTGCTTTAACACAACAACTAACACCCAGCGCTACCCACCAGCTGGGGTTTAAGGTTGCTGTAACAGATGTTGTCACAGCCAAGATGTAAAAAGAATAAAGAAGGATCTTCTTCCCTAGACATATCAAATATTCACACTGGACCTTGCAGAAGGGCTTTTGCTTCTCATATTTGGAAGGTAAAATACCAGGAAGGGAACTGCAGCAAATGTCCTACAGAACTGAGTATGACATTTCAGGAGAGCGTTTCATCTTCAGCAAGTCTTTCTGAATTAGCAATTTTGTACTCAATCCTGCAGCCTAAGCCATCTAAAATAAAAGGGATGGGCAGCCCATGGGAATTTAAAGCACCTACTATCTGAGTACCCCACCCTGCCGTTTTCCTACTGTTCCACATGCATCTTCCCTCGCGAACACTCAAGGAAGCACAGGGAGGGAAAGCACAGCCCGTCAGTCCCTGCTGCAGCAGCTAACAGCATCCTGCAGTGCCAAGAGGGGACCAGCTGCAGACTGCCCGACCACAGCCTGGAGCAGACCCCACAGCAGGCTGTGGGCTATAACCAGTGCGTAAAAACCGCGATGACTTCAGACATAACGTTCCGCTGTCTCGCTACCGTGTCCAACACGCTAGGCATTAAGGTGACTCCAGTTTTCAAAGGTGGCGGTCCCCACTCTGATCAGGCTCACTTTGGGTCTTCCAAATAACAGGTCACTTTTATACAGATCTCTGTATCTACCGTTAGTGGAGCAAACCCATAATCACACAGCACTGGACAGATACCAGAAACCAACACCTTGGGAAGCCGCCCCACCACAGATGGAAGACCCTCTTATCTCTGAAACCAGCAGACATGACATTAAATGTTCCATCACTGAAGGATAAAAATGGTCTGAAACACATAAGAGACTCCAGACTATAAGAGCATAATCTTCACCCTGGGGAAAGAGTTTCCCCCCGTTCTAGATCCAGGACAACCCCACTGGAACCAGGACAGTCCTCAAAACCCACAGCAGATGCCCTGTTCTGAATCCAGCCCAGCAGGTTCAGCTTCCACTGAAGGCACCAACCTCTCTGGACCTCCAGTCTCACCTTGTTCTCCTCAGGGTTGAACTGGATGCGGAAAGTTGAACACATGCCAGGTGCTACCTTACAGCACACACCACCGGGGCTGGTCAACTTGAAGTAAGACGACATCTCCAAGACAACCTTCACCAGCCGAGAAACCTGCAGGAAACACAGGAAACTATGATTTTGCCACTCATATGGAAACATGAGGAGAAAATACCTGGCCATGCCCTGGGGACATCCTGCCTTAACCACCTTTCCAAAGCACTTTTAACTCTTGAGGTTGTCACAACCTGGACTGGAAGCCCAGGAAGTCGCAACAGTTCCGTGATCCCCTTGGGTTAAATTAAGGTGAAACGACACCAAACGACCGGTTAAAATGTTTTACTTGCAGTAGAAAACAATTTAAACTTGGAAAAGAATAATAAACAATGTGATCTCTTATAAATCTATAAGAAATAAAAGAAAGGAAAGAAATAGAAAGGTGAGAAAGAGAGTCAAAGAAATCTGGATCAGCACCCCTGGATCCAGAGTTGTCTCAGGTCCGACCATCTTGGGTGGTGGGTGCACACACAGCAAAGTTTCAGTTTCATCTTATCAGCTGATTAACACACTTCTGCTTCTGGGGCAGAAATGCTCACCTCTTGTCAGGCCTTGTCGCCTCTTCAATGGTGAAGGCACGAAGTCGTTAGCAAGGCAAGCATGGTGTCTGGCTTACACAATAGAGCCACACAGTACCGGGCTTACACAGTGCAGCCAGTGATTAGAGGTCTTTGTGCTTGAGGGGAAACTTTTGGTTTCACTCAGTTTCCCCACTCTGAGGCCCACATAAGTAGTTTGTCAATACAACTGCAAGGGAGTGGGGGGTGCAGCCTTCCATACACTCCCACTCCCTTGGGTGACATTCCTTGGACTAATCACAAAGGCCACAGCTTGTCCTGGAGGTTTTCTGTGTCGATGAATGTTTGAGGCATCAATTCCTTCAGTTCCTTACAGAGGTACATGCACCTAATACACCAGGATGGAATCCATCCTGCCAGGGCAAAATAGCTCTAGGCCAGAGGCAGTAGGGCAACGCCCTGCTGTGAAGGAATCACCGAGCAGGTGAGACACCAGCAGTACTGACAGATAATACCTGAATCAAGTCCACATATCAACCAGCCCAAAGAACCTGCGGGCTTCTGCCTGCACACACCCAAGCAGTCATGCCTCTGGAGGGGGATGAAAGACCTGAAGGCAAAACAGTACCTGTTATACTGGGGGGAGGAAGAAATTCACTACTAACATACTGGGTTTGAGTGGGGCAGTCAAGCTGCAGTGCTACAGTCATGCAGGCAGACCAGCAAGAGGAGGAGACCACAGACACTGTGGCCTTACTGGGAATAAAAGGAAACCTGAAGAGCAAAAGGAGGAACATAGAAAGACAAGGAGACAAGAAACAAGGAGATGACTAAGGGAATTTAAAGGGGGCTGTAAAGAAGCAAGGGAGAAGATCAATACACTACAAGGAAAGTCTGATGCAGAAGATGAGAGCGGTCAACTTGCCAAAATGATGGAAAGCCAGACAACCCCCCAGGCTGGGCCTATCAATTATGGGCTTCAGAGGCATTTTCTGCCTTGAGATACATGACCAGCACTGACTCACAGTGTGGTTTCATTATTAAAAGCCACTCTCGGCTCTCTGGAGGCTCTTGCTGCCTGGTGCCTGTAGCCAGGCAGCTGCCAGTGCAGGCAGGCAGATTTCTGGGCATTCCTCCCCACACCCAGGAGTCCAGGCAGGCACCTTGCTGCAAGTTTCTGCCCTCTGGGATACCACAAGCACAGACACAGCAAATAGGTGGTTTCTAGCACACTGATATCAACCCCTGAGCACCAAATCTCATCTCAGAAAGTCTAAAACAGGCAATTTTGACTGACAGGCAGCTTCGCTGATAAACAACAAACGCACGTGAGGCTTGGGAAAAATGGAGGTTCATTCTTCACCACCCGCTCGAGCCTGATAACCCATGGCCAAGGCAGTCCTGAAGTCTCCAAACGCCCTTTGCTCCCAGCAGTGCCCTGGGAGAGCCAATTTCACACTGCAGACAAACATTTTGGTCACCAAGTCCCTTGGGAGATGAGCTAAGACCTTCAGCAAAAGCCACCCAGAACATCGCTGAGGGTGGTGAGGAGCAGCCTGAAGACAGAAAAGCAATTTTACAACACACAGGGAAGAGCAGTAACTATACAGCAAAGCACTTCTGTATTTGAATGATTACAGAGCCTCTATCTGGAATACATGCTTTGCTGTCAGCTGGATTTTTATGGATCAGACAACCTCAGGCTACCATGCAGTATAGGTCAGTGTGATTTGGAGGAATCTGTGAAACTGGTGAGAAAACTTTGAGACAGAGTACAATGTTGCTGGACATCACCAAAAGCCAACAAAAATTAGAATATAACCACCTCTCTTGGGATTATCATCTCTATGTTTGTATACTTAAATATGCCAAGGATTTTCCTTAAAGCTGATCTTACTTTTACACCAGAGCTGTCCAATGGCTGAGGTCTTACTAGCTTCAAAACTAACTCCTTTTGGAAAAAATCAACAGCTCACACATTGCCTCCCCTTTACAGGGCATAAAAATCACAAGGTGCAGCTGTACAAGTTTATTATTTTTTACTGGGAATAGCAGACATGTTGATGCAGATGTTCTTTTCCACTGGAGGAAGCATGAATAGAGCAAATTGACTGTTTGCCTGTTGGCTGGTACTTGGCAACATCAAATACTTTGAAGTGCTGTCTGGATAACGGAGCAGCTGAAGCCAAAAGACTTAATGGGAACAAAGCAGAGCTATAGGAAAAAAAGAGAAGCTGAGGCACATTTTAATCAGGACAGAGGATACCACAGCAAAGAGTGCCCAGAATCAGCGTGGACCCCATGAATGGTATCCCTTGGACAGGGGCACCCACGCTGCTCTTTCCAGTATTCCCAAGCTAAACGCCAGGCCAGGAATGGCGCAGGACTCTCCAGGAATAACTGAGGGACCACCCTGCAACTGTCTTTGCCAAAGGGTCTTCCATTTCCAACCATGTCCCTGTCAAAACCTGTTATCTCAGAATACACTTTGACTTCTCTTGCTGTTCCCCCACCTGTAACATTCCCTGACAGCTTTTTTTGTCCACTTGTTTGTTTTCCAACAAGACTGGTAGATTTGGAGGGGCGGTTAATTCATGTGCTCTCATGTACACTTCCATCTGCCCATCCTGCCCTCCTCTCACGTACACATCTTACTCTTTATTACAGAACAGTATCTTTAATTACACCTTTCTTTTTCTGAACATTCTCTGCTTCCAGCACACTTACTCTTACGTGTCAAGAGAAACCCTTGCGTGTACAATGTTCTCTCCCAGAGCACCTTCCCACTCAGCTCCTTTCCTCCCTCCTGTCTTTTCCCACCAGCTGCTCTTGGCACATGCCTCATTCAAGCAAACGTTTCCCCTGACGAAATTCAAAAGGTCTCAATTTTCCTCCTTACAGTGCAACCACATTGCTGGCATTTTTCAACTTCTCCCTTCTCAACTTTCCTGGGAAATCTCAAAACGATCACAATTTTTTCAAGTGAAGGTGGAGACCTTCAAGAGAACATTACTCTGAATGTGCTGTGGTTCTCCAAAGGGAAAGCAGAGAGCCACGTTGCTTAGAAAAACCTGAGCAGAACTGCATTAAGCTTAGCAGGAGCCTAAAGTGGCACCTAAAGGCCTCGCACTGCTTCTGCTAAATCAGTCCGTTTCCCCTGCTGCTTCAAAGCACCCTTCCTGGAGTGCTAATGCCACTAACCATAACTTCCTCCAGCATGGAGAAGGCTCAAGCCCTGGGCTTTGACAGTGAGCTGCACAGAGGCAGCTAAACAGGCTGTGAGAGGCAGAGGTGCCCTGCCAGAAACCGAGATTAACCAGGGA